>NW_005843441.1:22146-30253 GCF_000455745.1 Alligator sinensis
AACCCGCAGCTGGGCTCGTTACCCTGGCGACACTCAGCTGGGCTCGTTATGACCTGCCAGGGCTCTCTCTCCCTGGCAGTTTCTACTCCCTAGGAGCAGAGCTCCGAGGTGCTCTGCGACAAGGTTGAATAGGGTAAGAGGTAGAGCACTATCAAGGGATTACCATTGAGCAAAACAGTCTGGCTGAGGTAGCCATTTGATACGCAAACACATCACTGTGAGCTGACTAGCTCTCTAGAAACACTTACAAGTATCATTCAGAAGATGGTAGAGATCTGGCTCGGAGATTTCCAGAGAGAGAGCATTTCAGATGGATCAGACTCTCTCTCTCTGTCCTGATGCTTGCGCCATGCTGGAAAAAATGGCTTTTCCACCTTCTTCTTTAACCAAGCCCTTATATAGCCTTTCTGACCTCAGCAGCCCAGTCCAATAGAAACCAGCAGTGTTGGCAATTAGCCAACCAATTTAAAAAGCATCACTGGTTACCTGGGCAGATGAGCAGGGGCTTTTCCCTCCCTCCACTCAAGTGACCAGAGGGACCACACCCTAGGTACCAGGCTTTTGTCATGTAGGCAGGGAGGGAAATCCCCCCCTCCCTTAAGAATACAGCCCCAGTGTCCCAAGCTGACAGGGACAGATTTCTGGAGAAAGACACAGACGGTGGCATTTCTGCCACACTGTGACAGGGAGGACACCTGGGACCCATCAGCAGAGGAAAGCTCCATGGACTCATTCCCTGCATCAGACCTTGCCCTGGAGGCAGGCAGGAAGCACAGCCCTGCTCCTTTCAGAAGAGAGAGCTGCAGCTCTAAGTCCTCTTCTCCTCCTCAGCCCATTAGAGCATGAAGCTATTCAGGTACTGTCCTAATGCACATGCCCCACACATGCTTCTCCTAGCAGGGCCCAAGATCATGGGGCTGACAGGTGAGCCAGAAACTCTGAGAGTCTGGCTCTGAACAGCACTAACTAGGGAACATTAGCCCAGCACAGGGACCTGCCTCTCCCTCACCCCCAGCACACGGGGTTTTGGAAGAAAGACCTTATTTTCTTAAGGAAACACAGAAGGAATAGCATTGTTCTTGTCATGAAGTTGGAGCTGAGCTCCAGTGACTGTGTCCCTTCCTAGAGTGGGGATCACTGCACCGTGTCAGAGCCTTCATGGACATCACTCCCTGAGGGAAAGATGGCGGGGACTCTGGTCCTGTGTTAGAATTCATAGTTTAAGGAGTGGGGAAGGGCAATACATGGGCAGTCTGCTCCAGGCTGTGAGAAGGACTTCCAGGAGACCAGGAAACAGTGGTGTGTCATGTGTCGTCATCCACCCCCCCCGCTGCCGCCGCCAACACTGCCAGTGGTGTTTGCAAGAGGTCCCCGATTGCCGCTGGCCACTGCCAATGCTGCCAGCGGCATCAGCGGGTGGTTGCTGACCTCAGTTAGTGCTTGCCATCCCCTGCACTCACCCCCCACCCCCCTGCTGACAGCACTGCAGCCGCCTGCGGGAGCTCACCGCTCACTGCCACCACGCTCCCAACACTGACAGCTCTGCTGCCTGCGGGAGCTCACCATGCCCCCCAGCCTCTGGGAGCACATGGCATTCATGGGTTTCCCTCTGTCCTGCCTCCTTCAGGGATGTTTCTGCTGGATGGTTCTGTGACTGCTCCAGCCAGGAATCAACAGATTCCTGAAGTGCTCCAGTGGGCTGCATCTTGTCTGAGGATTCCTCCTTGACCTTTACATGCACCTGGGGACTTAACCAGGTAACGACCTGACTCCTGGTGGGGAAGGGGCTCAACTTGAAAGATATGAGGCAACTCATCCTGGGGGCCTAGGGTTCCGTCTTTTCTGCTTCCTCCAGAGGCACGTCCACAAGATAGGTCTTTGGCTGCTCCAGCCAGGAATCAACAGGTTCCTGCAGTGAACCAGTGGGCTGCATTTTGTCTGAAGACACCTCCTTGACCTTCACATCCACTGTGACATGGGGGACATGCCACATATGTCACTAGAGAGCTGAGACCTGAGAGACATGGGGTAGGAGGGAACATCACCCAGACACAGACAAGGATGGCAGCATCTATGACCATGGTGAAATACTCTTACCTGAAGCTTCTCATCATCTGCCTGCCCCTGTTGAGCCCCCTCAGCCAGGGCCACTGCCTTGTTGCAGCTCTCCACACCATGTCCCCACTCCAAACTCTGCACCTCCTGGGGCAGGATGGCCGGGAACTGCTCCAGCCCCACCAGCCCCAGGGTCTACTCCTTGCTGTGGTGCTAGAGCTCCAGTCAGCGCTGGCAGAGCTTCTGCAGGTAGCCGCAAAACTCTTGGGGCCCTTTCCGCCTCCTGGTAATGAAGGTCCCTTAAGTGCTTGTGCCACATCCCTGGGGTGTGGAGGTCATCCCCTGGTGCCAGTCATGGAGGGTGTGGGGTTACAAGGGCCAGTGGTAGGACTGGAAAGGGAGCATCCAAAGCTGGTGCTGGCCTCATGTCAACATTCATTGCCTTGGCCACTGGTGGCCTCAGCCCAGCAGCATCCACCACTCCCCTCCCCTCCCCTCCCCTCCCCCACCCCGTGACCTCATTCCCTTCCCTGTTTTCTCTTTTACTTGTCCCAAAAACTCAGTAGAAGTGCCCCTTGTGGCCTCCCTTAGCAAGGGAGGCTGTTCCTTGGTGGGCATTGGCCCACATCCTCCCTTGGGTACATCAAAAAACCTGTTCACAGCTCAAGCAGCTGCACAGCAAATAAACCCGACTGCAGCCCCCAGAATAGGAGGCATTGGCCCAATCCATGGCTGAGTTAGATAAGAGGGAAACTTGCAGGGGAGGCCGCTCTAGGACAGGGGGAGGGACAGCAGCAGCAACGCCCAGCTCAGATGCTGACTGGCTGTGACAGAAGCGACCCACCAGCCCAGTCAGAGTCCGCAGTTCCGGCAGCTGGGAGCAGCACTGTCTGCCCCTGCCCAGGTACTGCGGAGGCAGCCTCAGGAGCAGGCAGGGCATAGGCAGGGCATAGGCAGGGAGCAGGTGCCCAAGGGCTGCTCCTCTCAGCTTTACGTCTGTTTTTTGCACAAAAGCGTATCGATAGCCGGAGCCTGGAAGGATCCGGCTTGCAGCAGATGCCATGAAACATCCCCTCACCTACTCCGCACCAGAGCTGCACGTCCTATGTCCCTGCAGCAGCTCCAACCACGAGCCCTGATGCCGCAGGGAGCGCGGGGCGGACGAGGCTATGGCCACAGTCATAGCCTGACCCCAAGGGGCTGGGCTGGGCTGGGCTGCACACGGGGGCCTTGGAGGAGACTGGACATAGCCCGGCGCTGGCTGGAGGATCTGTCCCGGGCCAGCCCGGGGTGTCGCAGCTCCCCTGTCCCTGCCACCGCCGCCGCTCCTTTCCCCCAGAGCGCCGGTCCCGGCCGGCGGCCTCCAGCGCGGGGAGCTCCCAGCTGGGCTGCGGGAGGAGCTGCCAACAGGACGTGATGCGGCAGCGGAGGCGGGCGGTTCCTCTCCGCCCCCTTTCTGCCTGCCTGTCCCGCGGCCCCGGGCTCCGGGCCCCTCCTCGCCCGCACACTTGCACACGCACCCCCGAGCCCGTGGCCGTGGCCGTGCCTACCTTGGGCGCCGTGCTGGCTGTTGTCCATGAGCGCGGGCCCGGCGGGGCCGGGGCCGGGGCCGGGGCCGGGGCTGTGCGCTGGTTTCTCCCACCCTCCTGGAGGAAGATGCGGCGGGGCTTTGTCCAGAGGCTCGGTGGGCTGTGAGACCTTGTGACAGTGGTCAGGGGCAGGCTGTGGGGCCGTGGGTGGGTGATGAAGGGGCCGTGGGGCCTGTGCAGGGCGCTGCAGGAGGGGCTGGGGGTGGAGGCAGTAGAGGGGACATGTCCTGTGTCAGGGCTGTGGGGCCACTTGAAGAACCATGGTGGAAGGGAACCTGGGGCACGTAAAGAGATGCAGCTCTGCCTGTGGTTGGGGCTGTTGGGAGATGCTGGAGGGCCCAGAAGAGTTGCCCAGGCTGAGTGCCATGCAGGTACCTGCAGGACCTGGGGCAGTGGGTCATGGTCCCGGGTCTCCCATCACATAGTGGGATTCATGCTGTCTCCTTTCCCACAGACAGCCCAGGAGACCAAATGCTGTCAACAGGTGCTGTGCACGAGTGGGGGGAGAGCAAGAGCCCAGGCCCCAGGCTGAGGTAAGGCCTCTCTTGGTGAAGACAACAGCTGCTGAGCTGGAGCCCGTGACACCTGTGGACCTTCCCCTTGAAGCCCTAGTGCAGTCTGAGGTGAAGATGGAGGAGCAGGACCCAGCAGGCCTTCAGGCAGGAGATGAGGGGCCAGGAAAAGTCCCTCATGTAATTCAAGGTGGGACCATTGGGGTGTCCTTGAAATGGTCAGCACCCCAGCAAGTAAAGCAGCAGCTGCAGGAGAAGCTGGTCCAACACCAGGAGATCCAGAGGCAGGAGGTGAAGCAGACCATGCAGCCCCCTTCTGAGGCCAGGCTGCCCTTGGCAACCCCACAGCTGGCACCAGGGGATGACTTCCCCACCACAGAGACCTGGCGTCAATGCTTCCGGGGCCTCCGCTACCAGAAGGCCAAGGCACCATGGGAAGTTTGCAGCTGCCTGTGGGAGCTCTGCCAGCGCTGGCTGGAGCCCCAGCACCGCAGCAAGGAGCAGATCCTGGAGCTGGTGGTGCTGGAGCAGTTCCTGGCCATTCTGCCCCAGGAGATGCAGAGCTGGGAGTGGAGATGTGGTGTGGAGACCTGCGCCCAGGCCGTGGCCCTGGCTGAGGAGTTTCAGCTGGGGAAGGTGGAGAATGAGAAGCTCCAGGTGAGAATATTCATTTTACCCTGATCATCAATGCTGCTATCCACACTTCCATGTGTCTGGGGGGTGTTCCCTCCCACCCCATCTCTCCCAGTTTCCAGCTCCCCAGTGACATACTTATCTTGTCCAAAATACCATGACCACAATGGTGGCAGGGGAAATACTCTGACCAAAATAATGCAATTAAAATGGCACTGGGTAGTGGAGGTTTGCACCCTTGTCTTCTTGTGGACAGGATTCCCTCATAGTTAGCTTCCCGCTGTCCAGCTTCCAGTGGGAGGATCTTGGCTACACGCCAACTTTATGGAAATGGCAGACTCCCCCCAAATTTGCTTCTGTGGCTGTAGGCCTAAGAGCAAGCAAAACTCAGGAGCATCTGAACCCCAAGTCTCCGGGCTTGGGGCTGCATGTAGGATGCCCGCCAAGAGATTTGGAAGCATCTGAAGCCCCAGGCAGGGGCCACATATGGTAGTAGGGCCACATATGGTTCTTGAACGACTCACAGATTTGGAATTAATTTGGCTGATTTGACTTTGGACACACAAAAATGTCCTTAAAATTTTTTTTTAAACTTACCTTGTCCCCAGGTCACAGTGAATGTGAAGGTCAAAGAGGTGTCCTCAGACAAGATGCAGCCCACTGGGGTACTGCAGAAACCTGTTGATTCCTGGCTGGAGCAGCCAAAGACCTATCCTGTGGACGTGCCTCTGGAGGAAGCAGAAAAGAGGGAGACTCCAGGGCCTCAGGGTGAGCTGCCTCATGTACTTCAAGATGAGCCCCTGCCCCACCAGGAGTCAGGTCGTTACCAGCCTGTTTAATATCAGAAAGCAATGGTTAGCCACTCCTGTAATTAGTTGGCTATTGGGTATACATCAGTTGATTTGGGGGGCAACTGAAAAGAAAAAAAGGATAGGGTTGAGGTCAGAGGTTCAAAACAAGTGCTCCAAGAGGGAGAGACTGAGCAGAGCACACTGGACAGTACCAACTGGCTCTTGAATGAGTCCAGGGAGCCAGTGGCAGGTAAAGTCCTGGATGCAGGGTCCGAGTGCCTGAATGGCTGTCCTGCATTTGGGGTGAAAGGCTCAAATGTCTGCCCCTGCCTGTGACAGGGCCACAGTATTTATAACTATGTGGCTGGCATGGAACAGAGCTCTGATCTTTGTGGGTGGAGAGCACTCGAGCTGAGTGCCCCTGATCTTTCTGACTGCATGTGTGCAGCTCCCAGCAGAAAGATGCTTTATCTTGGTTGGGCCCTGTAGTGTTACCATGGTAACAATCAATTATCTCATTGATTTTTTTCTATCAGCCAGTGTTCCAATCAGCCCTTTCTCATGCCTCCCTGAGTCCTCTCTGCCCAATAAGAGGCTGGTGCAGGTGTCAGGGAAGTGAGATTCCCCAGTGACATTTGGCTGGGTCATGTATGTTTAAGCCAGAGGCTTCTGTCCTGCTGCAGCTTTCCCCAACACCAAGGAGACATGGGACTGGTCAACAGATGAAAGCTTCTCAGGCTGGTGCCCCAGACCTGGCCCTTCCCCAGCAGAAGGTAAGGAGCAGAGGCTCTACCCTTTCCAGCAGGAGGCACAGTCCATGAATGGAAAAATCTCTCTGCCACAGCATGTTAATAGATTCAGTGCTCCACCTGGTCAGCTTTTTCTGTTCGCACAGTGCCCTTAGAAGCCCTTCACACATCCTGGAGCAGCTTGACCTTGTAATTACCCTTTGCCTCCCCTTAAAACAGTGCTTTCCAAACTTTTCCTCAGTATAGATCTGGATAAGTTACAGGGGTGGGCGGATGAGAACAGGATGGGGTTCGATACTGACAAGTGCAAGGTATTGCACCTGCGGAGGAAGAACCAGCAGCAGACCTACAGACTGGGGAACTCCCTTCTCGTCAGTGCAGAGGCAGAAAAGGATCTTGGCGTCATTATTGATTCCGAAATGAACATGGGACGTCAATGTGAGGACGTGGTCAGGAAGGCTAACAGCACCTTGTCATGCATCTACAGATGCATCACGAGCAGGTCCAAGGAAGTGATCCTCCCCCTCTATGCGACACTGGTCAGGCCGCAGTTGGAGTACTGCGTCCAGTTCTGGGCACCGCACTTCAGGAGGGATGTGGACAGTATTGAGAGTGTCCAGAGGAGGGCCACTCGCATGGTCATGGGGCAGCAGGGCAGACCCTACAAGGAGAGGCTACGGGACCTGAACCTGTTCAGCCTCCATAAGAGAAGGTTGAGAGGGGATCTGGCGGCCATCTATAAAACTGGCCAAGGGGGACCAGCAGGCTATGGGAGAGTCCCTGTTCCCCCGAGCACTACCGGAAGTAACAAGGAATAACGGCCATAAGTTGACGGAGAGTAGATTCAGGCTAGGTATCAGGAGGTACTACTTCACAATCAGGGCGGCTAGGATCTGGAACCAACTTCCAAGGGAAGTGGTGCTCACTCCTACCCCGGGGGTCTTCAAAAGGAGGCTAGATAATCACCTAGCCGGGGTCCTTTGACCCCAGCATTCTTTCCTGCCCATGGCAGGGGGTCGGACTTGATCTACTTAGGTCCCTTCCGACCCTACCAACTATGAAACTATGACCCAATTTATGACCCCATTTCCTCAGCATGGCCCCTCATTCCCACCTCTCAGCCCTCTATCCCCGTCCAGGTGCCCCTCACTCCCCACCCAAGCCCCCTCGCCCTGCCAGGGCCCCTCACTCCCAAATTGCAGCCCCCTGCCCCCAAGGTGCCCCAGGGCCAGGGCCTGCACCCCCCACCCAACATCACCCAGGCCCTAGGTACTGTCCCTGGGAGGCAGCTGCTGCTGCAGCTGGAACTGAGCCAGCCCCCACCCACCTCTGGGTCACACAACCAGAGCGGATGATGATCTGCTCAGGTCCCTTCCGACCCTACCAACTATGAAACTATGACCCAATTTATGACCCCATTTCCTCAGCATGGCCCCTCATTCCCACCTCTCAGCCCTCTATCCCCGTCCAGGTGCCCCTCACTCCCCACCCAAGCCCCCTCGCCCTGCCAGGGCCCCTCACTCCCAAATTGCAGCCCCCTGCCCCCAAGGTGCCCCAGGGCCAGGGCCTGCACCCCCCACCCAACATCACCCAGGCCCTAGGTACTGTCCCTGGGAGGCAGCTGCTGCTGCAGCTGGAACTGAGCCAGCCCCCACCCACCTCTGGGTCACACAACCAGAGCGGAGCCTGTTGGGGTAGGGGAGGAGGGAAGAATGTAGGCTGCCCATGCAGCCGTGGGGGTCCTCGTCCTGCTGCCCTCCCCCCAGGGGCTCTGCAGC
>NW_005843441.1:30292-30586 GCF_000455745.1 Alligator sinensis
CCAAGCTGGGGCACCCACGGGCTGCCTGGCAGCAGCAGGGGCACCACTCTGCACTGCTGCTGCTATGCCTCACCTTGGCAGCCATGGTAGAGTGGCATCCCTCCTTTGCCAGGTCCCATCCGCTGGGCCACAGAAGCAGCTCCTGCCCGGAGCTGGTCCAGCCTGTCTGTAGCCCCACACCCTGCTGTGGGCATAGTAATCTCAGGGGGGGCACCTGCCCCCTCTGCTATGTTGCCTTGGCTCCCCCGGCCCCCTCTACTCCCCCTTCCCCCCCCCACACCACCCCTGGGTCCC
>NW_005843441.1:30619-45045 GCF_000455745.1 Alligator sinensis
AACATGTCACCTGTGGCCCCCATATCCCTGTTTTTGCGACCCTATCTGCTGATGTTGCAACCCCATTTGGGGTCGTGACCCACAGTTTGTGAACTGCTGCCTTAAAATGTGCATATTGACACTGTGCCAATGTCCCTTGAGCTTCTCCCCCAGGGGACAATGGCCCTTCAGGCTTTGACATGGTGTCATGATCAACATCTTGTGCTATGGCAGTTATTGGATCTCATCTTCAGCTTTGTCTCTGTGCATGTCTATTAACAAGAGCTGTTGGACTTTGAGTCTTCCTTCTCCTTCCTCTTTTACATGCTGAGACGTCTGGCTGCCTTAGTCACAGGTCTCCCACACAGGAGACCAGCAGGGCTTTCTCCATGCCAGCACCACCAAGGCTAACCTGTACATTCTCTTTCCTGCCCAGCAGGTTCAGAGACCCAGAGTAGAGCTGATCAGCCACCCCCTGAGGAAGGGCCTATAAATCTGGAGCTGCAGAGGACTTCCCCAGTGGTCCTGGGGGAGAGGGGCTCCTTGGCATCTGAGTTGGGCCAACTGCAAAAGGAGCAGGGCAGGCCTCCAAAGCAAAGGGAGAGCATGGAGGTGAGCAAGGCACTAGGTTCAATTTGGACTGAGTGAAACTGGGCAGAGTCAAGGAGGAGCTGGGGTGCAGAGCAGAATTTTGGGGAGCAAAGAGACCTGTAGAATGACATGCTGCATCCACACCAAGCTGCATTAGCAGGAGCTCACTCCCCAGTGCAGATAGCCAGGGCTGCTGGCACTGGAAGGCCTGGTCAAAGTCCATGGAGCCAGGACTCCCTCTACCTCCAGACGTGCTGCCTCAGCTTCCTTTAAGGATCAGTCAAATAGAACATTTTAAGACATAAAGAGTCCCTCTGGGTACACTATAATACCCAGCCAGCACCAGGAAACACGGCATAATGGTCTCTACAGCTGAGCCCAGCAAGTCCCCTGCAGCCTGGCTAGGACTGTGGAGTACATTATAGAGTATCTCTAGCTGATACTAGTAGGGTCCTTCCAGGCCAGCCAGTGCCTGAGCAACCTCATAGGCAGGTAGTTTGGTAGGAGTGAGTAGCACATGTGGTGCTAGTTATCTGTGTTAGTCTGAGATCAGGCAGGATAGATTTGCACCTTACAAACTGAGTCAGAGGAACATCGCAAAAGATTTTGTGAGTTCAAGCACATTTCTTCAGATGCAACAAAAGGATATGCACAGGCCAGAGTATCAAATAGAGAGGGTCTTTTGAATACCAAATACAGGGTGGGGACAGGGGTGAGGGTGGGGGAACAGTGCTGGGAGATGGGACAATAAATGAAGCAGCCCCCCCATACAAACTGGACACAGAAGCTAATCTAGGTAATTGGATAAGAATCCATAGTCCCTATTGAGACTGTATTTTACACAATCCAGCCTGTGGATGATTTCTGGTTGCACAATTTAATCAAGTTTGTTTTTTAAGCTTTTTTGGTCTAAGAACTGCTACACCAGGGTCAGCGATGGAAAGTCCAGAGAGGTTTAAGTGTTCTGCTGCAAGCCTTTGTACCCTTCTGGAAATTATGTTAGATTGATGTTCATTCAGTCTTTCATGGTGGGATTGCACCATCTGACTGTGTAGACAGCAGAGGCACTATAAGCAGGGGATGACCTAAATGAGAATGGCAGAGTTAGAGGTGAATGTCCCTCAGATGCTGTCATCCATTTTCTTTGGCTCAGTGATGATGTGGTGTGTCTTAATGAGGAAGCACAGCTTGCATCTCGGTCCATTTCAAGGCCTGGTGCCTTGGTGAAATTGGGAGTTAGATAGCTTGTGGGGGCTACTTACCTGGCAGGGGAAATACCATGACCACCAAGGTTTTCCTACTGGCAAGGGAAAACTACGAACATGGCAGGGGGTAGTACCCTAACTGAGGTAATGCATAGTTAGCCTTCCAGTTCCAGTGGGAAGATCTTGGCTATATCCCGAGTTTATGGAAATGGGACTCCTCCCTAGTTTGCTATTGCGGCCATACGACTGAGGGCGAGTGAAAATTGGGGGTATCCAAACCCCAAGCCTCTGGGTTTGGGCCTGCACATAAGATGTCCACCAAAGGATTTGGAAGTATCTGAAGCCCCAGGCAGGGGTGGAGGACGTTTGCCAGTAGCAGGGCCACATATGGTTCTTGAATGACACACAGATTTGGAATTGATTTGGCTGATTTGATTTGGGACACAAAAAAATCTCCTTAAAAAAAAAAAACAACACTTGTGAGGGCTGCCTGTAAGCCAGGGCAGGTTTGTCTCCCATGCCTACCCTGAAACAGCCCTCCTTTTCCAGGAGGGGATGGAGATCATTAATGATGTGTGCAAGGGTGTTGAGCTGGGGGGCTGTAGGTGACAAGCAGTGGCACTCTGTTGTCCTTGTTCCCAGGTTGGAATTCCAGCAAGTTGCAATGAGTTCTGAGTTTGACTTTGTTGCTTCCAGTGACTACAGGTTTTGGATTGCGTTATAACTAGGAATCTCTGCTCCAGATCCTTAAGATGTTCATCATGGTGCGTGGGAAGTATTAAAAACACAGTGTAGAGCTGGGCTGTGGATGATGGATCCAGTGGCGTGCTTAGGATGAAAGCTAGCTGTGGTAGTTGGTAGGTTTCTGATAGGGAATCCCCATATCTGAAATCATTGTGTGTAAGGATAAAGAAAGACAGTGTTTGTGCAGCCCCTAAGAAGGTGAAATGAATACTAGTCTTTGTCTCCTTTTACCCATGTCTGATGGGGAAAAAAGACACAGCGACAGAGTTGATACCTTCCATGAGAACCTCTCCATGCCAGTAGATGTGACTTTTGCCCAAAAGAATCCAGATACTTTGTGACTCCATTTATAGAGACTAAAATATGACAGTTCCTGGGGGTTGAAACCCACATTTCTTCTTCCATTTATTTCTAAACTCATTTTGCATTGAGTCCAGTGTGCTCCAACCTGTCACAGTCTTTGGGGATCCATGTTCCCCCTCCCAGCCTCTCCTTCATCCACTTTCCTTCATTTCCACTCCTCAGCCAGACAGAGAAGGGATGACTGCAGCAGTCCCTGCTCAGACAAGGCATCATCAGGGAGGTTTCCTGTCTTGTATGGGGCCAGGCAGTCTCACCCTAGACTCTAGGCTCTTAGCTTCCCACCCAAAGCCACATGGAAAGCAAAGAAAACCTCTTGACATCATTGTATCATGCCCTGGAGTTACCTGGGCTAGTGTCTGGTGGAGAAGGATAAATTCCTGGGGTCTCCCCTCCCAAGCAGGGGTCCGTCCTGTGACTCACTGCCATGAAAACAGCTTCCCTTGGATAACTTATGGCACCTACACTACAGAGTCTCTGCTGGGATAATACCTTTTGGCAACTAAAATTAGCTGCGCCATCTCCCAGGATGAGATGGGCTAAAGCAGACAAATTAACTCCTACATCCACAGAACTGTATCCACATCCTATGTCAGCTGAATAATGGGGAATTTTGTACCCCTGCCTGGCATGGCTAAGCTTGCAAATCTTTGTAGTACAGAGTAAGTACTGACAGGGCTGTGGGGGCTGGAGGCAGCTGGAACAGGAGATACTGATAGTGTAATGCTTGTGACTGCAGCTCCAAGAGGTCTTTGAGGATGTGGCAGTGTATTTCACATGGGAGGAGTGGGAGCTGCTGGAAGATGAAGACAAGGTGCTTTACTGGGACCAGATGCTGAAGAATTACCGAGCCCTTGTTTCCCTGGGTAAAGTTTTGTTTGTTTTTTGCTTCTCCCCTGAGCGATGTGTACTCTTAAATTTATTGTCTTCTGCCTGTTCTTTCTCCTCTCTTGCCTGGTGTGTCCTCTCCAAATGTATTTAAGAATCCTAGCATGCTTCATTCAGTGCTGCCTAAAATCCCCCTTCTCCTTCTTTGATTACTACCCTGCAAAAGTTAATGGAAGTCTTATCAGACACTGCTGCTACAACACATGGGTTATGCATTTCCTCAATTCCTTCTTTAATGACATACGTACACATGATGGAAGCTGCATACTTCTAACAAGGAGTCACTGGAAGCTTCTGTCCACATTCCTTCCTAACAGCTTCATCTCCATCGACCACAGACTCTGGCTTTGCTGTATTTACTTTAAGGCCTGTGCACTTGAGCTCACTCTGCCATTCTCAAAAGTTTTGTTGTCGTCCTCCTAAAATCCCTCTGCATGTCAGATGCCCATTACTGTGATAAAAAGAAGTGGGTTCAGTGCAGGGCCTAGTGATTGGAGTTCATTGGATCCATTCCCCAAATCCCAGTTGATTATTCTGCATCCAGTTCCCAATCACAAACACTTTTTAACCACTGCCTCAAACAGGATATCGAGGTCCCACACCTGACTTAATCTGCCACATCCAGCAAAAACAAGTGGAGCTCTGGGTCTGTGATGTTGAGAACTATGGGGAAATCTCAAGTTTGGAGGACCTGGTGCCAGGTGAGTTATGGCTGCTCTGTCTACCTGACTTCCCTCTCAAGATCCTGACCTCAAATAGCTTATGTTGTAATGCAGTGGTCTCCAACCTATCTAAGTAGGAGATCACCTTTGGCATTTAAAAGCAACCCAAGATCTACCATGCGCTGCCACTTCCTCCCCCCTAACTCCCTGCCCAGCAGATAAGTCTGTGGGGAGGGAAGTTGTTGGGGGGGAGGGGTAGATCGAGGCAGAGGGTAAAAAATGATTTGGGGTGCGCCTTCCCAGCAGGTAAGTCTGTGGGGGGAGGGGCAGGGCAGATGGAGGCCCTAGCCCTAGCCTCACTTCCTCCCTCACCACAGGGGCCTTGATCTGGACTCTGCCCCTTCCCTCCCCTATGGACTGACCTGCTGGAGTGGGGGGTGGGGTATGCACATGTATGCACCCGGGCACTCAGCCTCAGATCAACTCCAAGAGGCTCCGAGATCTACCAGTAGATCAAGATCCACTGGTTGGTGACCACTGCTGTAATGTGTCTAGGCAGGTGCTCTTCCTACTCCCTGAAATTCAAAGCTGTGGAGACAACAGCTGTTCCATCCTCCTCTCCCTAATTACAGCTGTTAGGGGACAAGTCTGCTGTTTTAATTTGTAGGCAAAGGTCCATGATCTTATCCATCTTCACTCAGCAATGTAAGAGTTGCCCAAGGGAGCCATACCTCTATCAGCCTCTCCCAGGGCATGATGGAATTTGTAGTCCCCCATTGAAATCAGCACGATTGGCCAAAGCTCTGTGTAGCCATTATTGCCCGACAAGAGAGAAGTTGGGGCTGTCCCTGGTTGCACCTGGTCAGGGTGACCTAGAACCCCAGAAGTGTATCATCATGGTCTCAGGCTGCATTAAATGGCTCCATGGGGTGGGTGGGATTTACAAGCTTTCATGTTG
Source organism: Alligator sinensis (assembly GCF_000455745.1). Classification (NCBI taxonomy): domain Eukaryota; kingdom Metazoa; phylum Chordata; order Crocodylia; family Alligatoridae; genus Alligator; species Alligator sinensis. The sequence continues at coordinate 36,007 of NW_005843441.1, forward strand.
TGAGAGGAAGTGAATGGTTTACAGCAAAATATCCCCCTTCCTGTTTCATCTCTGGGCCCCTGAGGGTCATAAAGCCTGAGATTCATCACAGCAGTGGCGACACGTAGGGGGAGCGCTTGTGCACCCCCTCACCAGCTGCACTCGCCACTTAGGCGATGGGCAGGGAGGGCAGGCAGGAGTGCCGGTGCCCCCCCTGCAAGCGCCGACCGGGAAGTGGAGCACTGTTGCGCTTCCAGAAGTGGTTGCAGCCACTCCTGGAAGCGGCCCGGCAGCCACTTCTGGAAGCAGCTGCAGCGACTGGCCACAGTGATTGGCCGTCTCACAATTGGCTGTGGGGATATGCCCCCCCACTCCCCCCCGGTTGGTGGGATTGGCCATGGGGCTCCCGCTGCCCCGGTCCACGGGCAGCACATGCCCCCCCTGACTGCGGTGGCAGCAGTCGCCCATGCATCACAGAGTCCATGTGCAGGCTCATGCCAAGGCCTTTGTCCTGGTATAGATTCCTGTGACGTGGAAGCCACCTGTGCCTTGTCCGCAGAGGAAAGCTTCATGAGCTCATTCTCTGCACCAGACCTTTCTCTGGAAGCAGGTAAGAATCACAACCCTGTTCTTTTTATGAGAGAACACCACAGCTCTCAATTCTCCCCGCCCAGAACATTTCTTAGAAAAATGAAACATGGCTTTTTCTACCAAGCAGAAGCAGCACTTGTATGCTACAGAAGCAGCTGGTCCAACATAAGGCAATACTCCCCCCATACCCATGACTCCTAACAAGCTCCAGAAATTCACTGCGAGGCTGTTCACCCTTGTAGCCAGAGGCTGCTCCCAGGACTGCCATAGATCAAGGGTGAGCACTGGAGATCAGTCTCACCAGTGGACTTAAGCTGCTGGAGTGTGTCAGCCCAGTCAGGTGGAGGGCTCAGCATCACCTGCCCCTGGACTCACCCGTGCTGTGAGATAGAGCAGCTGTTACAAAGCTTCATTCTTCCTATAAGTAGATGCCTCTCATCTCCTCCTCAGCCTGCTAGAGCATGAAACCATTCAGGTACTGTCCTAATGCATGTTCCACATGTGTTCCTCCCAGCAGAGTCTTAGATGATGGGGCTGACAGCTGGGACAGAAAACCTGAGTATGTTGCTCGATATCCACCAAGTAGGGAGCATTAACATGGCCCTCACCCCCAGTACATCAGGTTTTGGAAAGAAGACCTGCTTGGAGGCCCTTCCCAGCAGAAGAATAGCAATGTTTGAGCTTTACCAGCATGGCAGGGACTAATATAGAGTTTCTCTTCCCCATTTAGGAGGTTCCTGGCTGCTAAATAGAGCTGATGAGCAGCCTCCTGAGGAAGAGCCTGAAAACCTGGAGCCACCACGGACTTCCCCAAGGAATTTGGGTGAGATGGACTCCCTGAGACCTGAGAAGGACCAATGGCACAAGAGTCAGGGGAGGCCCCAAAAGCAGAAGGAGAATTTAGCAGTGGCCCAGATACCATCTCCAGTTGGGCATGAGAGTGGAGAAGATACAGACCCCAGAAAGGCCCCTGGGTGCAGGGGAGACCTGAAGAGCCAGAAAGCAAAGTTCCACTGGAGAGAGACATTGCATCAAAACCAAGGCAGTGGGGTGGGCCTAAGAAGGAAGCAGCAGCTCACTGCCAAGCCCAGGGGGAGGGCCCACCCCTGCCCTGAGTGCAGGAAAACCTTTAACTGCCCATCACTCCTGGTTTTGCACAAGATAAGGCACACTAGGAAGAAGTCCCATGTGTGTGCCCAGTGCGGGAGGACTTACACCTGCCTCTCGACCCTGGATGCTCACCTCAAGATCCATTCTGGTGCCATCTCCCAGCGCTTCATCAAATGTGGGAAGAGCTTTTTGTGCAGCTCGGACCTGGTCAAACACCAGCATGTGCACAGGAAGAAGCATCGGTACCGTTGTATCCTGTGTGGTAAGACCTTCACCCATTTCTTCTCCCTGGTTCAGCACCGGCGTATCCATTTGGGGAAGACAGTGCACCGCTGCACCAACTGCAGGAAGAACTTTATCTGCTGGCAAGACCTGTCCCAGCATCAGTGTGTGCAGAGGCAGAAGCAGCCACACCAGTGCACCAAGTGTGGAAAGAGCTTCAGGCAGCCCTCCAAACTGGCCAAGCACAGACACATGCACACAAGGGAGAAGGCACATCAGTACTCTGCATGCAGTAAGGGCTCCACCTCCTCCTTCACTCTGGCCCAGTACCAGCTTATCCACAAAGGAGAGAAGCCACATCAGTGTTCTGAGTGTGGGAAGAGCTTCAGCCTCTCTTCCAGCCTGACCCGGCACCAGCGCATCCACACAGGAGAGAAGCCACATCAGTGTTCTGAGTGTGGGAAGAGCTTCAGCCTCTCTTCCAGCCTGACCCGGCACCAGCGCATCCATACAGGGGAGAAGCCACATCAGTGCTCTGTGTGTGGGAAGAGCTTCACCCAATCCTCCCACCTGGCTGAGCACCAGCGCATCCACACAGGGGAGAAACCACATCAGTGCTTGAAATGTGGGAAGAGCTTTAGCCTGTCTTCCAGCCTGGCCCGGCACCAGCACATCCACACAGGGGAGAAGCCACATCATTGCTCTGTGTGTGGGAAGAGCTTCATCCAGTCCTCCCACCTGGCCGAGCACCAGCGCATCCACACAGGAGAGAAGCCACATCAGTGCTCAGAATGTGGGAAGACTTTTAGCCTGTCTTCCAGCTTGGCCCGGCACCAGCGCATCCACATGGGGGAAAAGCCACATCAGTGCTTGGAGTGTGGGAAGAGCTTTACCCAATCCTCCCACCTGGCCGAGCACCAGCGCATCCACACAGGGGAGAAGCCGCATCAGTGCTTGGGGTGTGGGAAGAGCTTTGGCCACTCCTCCCACTTGGCAGAGCACCAGCGCATCCATACAGGGGAGAAGCCACATCGGTGCCCAGAGTGTGGGAAGAGCTTCACCCAATCCTCTACGCTGGCTCGGCACCAGCGCATCCACACAGGAGAAAAGCCACATCAGTGCTTGGAGTGTGGGAAGAGCTTTACCCAGTCCTCCTCCCTGGTACGACACCAGCGCATCCACACAGGGGAGAAGCCACATCAGTGCTCTGTGTGTGGGAAAAACTTTACCCTCTCCTCCACTCTGGCTCGGCATCAACTCATCCACACGGGAGAGAAGCCACATCAGTGCTCTGAGTGTGGAAAGAGCTTCACCCAGTCTTCCCACCTGGCCCAGCACCAACGTATCCACACCCGGGAACATCCATAGTTCTGCCAGCAATGCAGGAAGGGCTTGTGGATCTCTACCTGCTCAGCACCTACTGGTGGCTGCATTCAGACAAGCAGACTCATGCTGCTGGACTGCAGAAAGAGTTCATGCACCCTTCTGTCCTTGTAGGGCTCTGCAGAACCCAAAGGACTCAGAGACTGGCCCCCAAGGTTTGTTTGGGGTGGAGAGGCTAAGTGAAAACACCTGGGACAGAGACCAGCCCAGATGCTGGGGGAACCTATGAGAAGACAATCTTGGTATCAGCCTTGGCATCTTTGCATTCCCCATCATTCCCTACAAGCAGCTGGTGCTCCTAAGGGGACAAGAAGTGCCTTCACAATAGGTGCCCTTCGCAAGATACTTGGATGGTCCCAACACAGGGACTGTCCTTGACTGCCTCCCAGCTTTATCCTTCCGCCTGGACCCAAGTTCTGGTATGTGAGGTTCTTGAGTTGCAGGAAGGAGTACATTTATGGCAAGAGAAGCATTCCCTGCCCTCCACCCTGAATTCACCTTCCTCAGCACCACATAATCCCTCTCTCAGGTCTGCCCATGTCCATTGGGTGTCTGCAAGAACCTGATATTGCCATCCCTTGAACCAGTTTTCAGCCTATCTCCATACTCTGCACCGCTGGGTGCCTGCTGCTCCCCCTACCCTCCTTCCCTTCATTGCATTTTCCATAATGCATTCTCTGCTAAGAAAGTCCCAGACCTGAACATAATATCCCTGTGGTTGGTCTCTTTGCCCCTTCCAGAAATGGGAACAGACCAGGGACCAGAACCCTTACCCCCACAGATATCTCCAGTTTCCCAGCCCCTTCCCTTTTCAGAGGATTCACTGCAATCATAGATTTCATAGACATTAGGGCTGGAAGGGACTTCAGGAGATTATCAAGTTCAGCCCCCTGCCTCAAGGGCAGGAAGTCAGATAGAGTCAAAGGATCCCAGCAAGATAAACGTCCAACCGCTTCTTAAAGGAGTCCAGAGTAGGTGCTTGCACCACCTCTGGAGGAAGCCTATTCCCGGCCTTGGGAGTTTGGACAGGTTTTCCTTATGTCCAGCCTAAAACGGTCTTGGAGGAGTTTGTGACCATTCATCCTTGTCATCCCTTAGGGCGCTCTGGTGAACAGACATTCCCCCAGATCCTGATGCACACCCCTTACGTACTTACAGGCAGCCACCAGCTCACCCCTGAGCCTGTGTTTTTCCAGGCTGAAGAGTCCCATGGCTCTCAGCCTCTATAAGGCTTATTCTCCTGCCCTCTGACCATGCACATGGCTCTCCTCTGGACTCTCTCAAGCTTCTCCACATCCTTCCTGAATTGTGGAGCCCAGAATTGGATGCAGTACTCCAGTTGCGGCCTCACCAAGGCTGAGTACAGCAGGAGGATGACATCCTGAGATTTACTTGAGAAGCATCTATGTAAGCCAGAGTTTGGTTTGCTTTACAGTTGCAATATGGCATTGGTGGCTCATGTTCATCTTGTGGTCAACCATGACACCCAAGTCTGTTTCGGCTTTGGTGCTAGCGAGTGTAGCACTGCTGAGCCTATAAGTGTGTTGCGGGGGTTTTTTCCCCAAGGTGGAGTACCTTACATTTATTGGTGTTGAATATCATCAGGTTTGTATCTGTCCACTTTTTCAGCCTATCCAAGTCAGCCTGGATCACCTTCCTATCCTCAGGTGTGGATGCTCTACCCCAAAGTTTGGTGTCATTGGCAAACTTGGCTAGTCCACTTCTGACACCAGAATCCACATTGTTGATAAACATGTTGAAGAGAACAGGCCCATGGACAGAGCTTTGGGGGACAGCACCGGTCACGGAGCGCCATGATGATTCACTTCCATCGACCACCACTCCGAGTCCAGCCTCAGAGCCAATTCTCCAGCCATCAGACTGTGATGCAGCCAAGGTCACAGTTGGCAATTTTTCCAAGAGGAGATCCTGGGGCACCAGATCAAAAGCTTTTTTTAAAGTCCAGATATATGATGTCAATCTCTTCCCCCTTGTCCAAGTGATATGTCACCTGGTCATAGAAAGAAATGAGATTGGTCAGGAAAGACCTACCCGCAACAAACCCGTGCTGGCTGTCCGTCAGGATGTTGCCATCTGCCAGCTTGTCAAGAAAGGACTCTTTGATTTTTATTTTTTTTTTCTAGAATCTTACCAGGGATTGAGGTCCAGTTGATTGACCTGGAGTTCCCTGGGTCTGCTTTCCTCCCTTTCTTGAAGATGGGCACCACATTGACCTTCTTCCTATCGTCAGGTACTTCACCTGAGTACCAGGAGTTTTTGAAAATCTTTGCCAGTGGTTGGGCTATGACGCCTTCCAGCTCCTTAAGTACTCAGGGATGCAGTCTTTTAGGGCCCACTGACTGAATCCAGGGGTTGTTACTCACCCTTGGGTGCAGGACCTGGTGGTCACACTTGAAACATTACACCCATATCCTTCTGTGCAGCAAGAATGCTGCCCTTTTGAAGGAACCTCTGGCCAGGGGGCAGTAGAGTTCCTTTTCTGGGTGAAATGGGGTAGCCAGGGTGAAGAGCTGCAGCCTGTGGCAGGTCCTGCCTCTCCTGTGGAAGGGTGGGGAAAGTATGAGGATGTCCTCTGAGTGAAATAAGCTATTTGGCTCCATGATTGTCCTATAGGTGCTACTCCAAGAGGTTAATAACCCATCATTGAGAGTACTCTTTCATTAGTCTTCTCCATAAGTGTCCTCTTTGCTGATCCCCCGCTGTGTATAAAGGTGTCCCCACTTTTCCTATATTACAGTGTTTAAGAAAATAACCTTGTGACTTTCGAATGAGCCTCAGTTTTTTTGGCAGGAGGAGCTGGTTTGTCTTGTTGGGGGTGGTCACAAAAAGGAGGGAAGGAATATGACTTTGTTCAACATATTTTGATGGTTCCCAATACTTGTTGAATTTCCAAGGGGCTGTGCAATTTGGGAAGCAATTCATGTATATGATGGATTAGATGTTAATCCCTCCCACAGCAGCTCCAACAAGTGACTGGGAACATGGGAAAGTCCAGTTGGGACCCTGCTGATAAGATCAGTTCTCCATTTTCACCCACGACCACAGCCATGTTAGGCTCCATGACAACCCATGTTACACTCCTCATGACAATATATTGAATTATGCCATTTTCACCAGGAAGGATTAAGCCAGTAGATCTTCCCTTTTGATGTCTCTCCCCCTGGTTCAGATTCCAGAGACCCAGAGGACTGCTGAGCAAAGTGAAGTTGGAGGTGGTGATTTAGAGCCCAGATGCGATGCACTTTCCACATCTGGCAGTCTGCATCAGGTTTATTGCTATCTTTGCTCAAGTGATGAGCCCTCTCACCATCCTGCTACATAAAAACCTCTAGTTTTACTAGTCTGTGGATCCCAGTGAGTCTCTGAAGATCTGAAATGGGACTTCACCTCTGCCCCTCTGCTAGCTCATCCAGACCCCCACCTTCTCATTTGTGAGAGAAATGGCAGGGCCTAGACCAAATTCTGCATCCCTGCATCTTCTTTTTCTGTAAACTCACCCCAGCAGAACAAAGGCTTGAGACCCTGACCTGTGAACTCATGGGCATCAGCATGGCTTTTGGGAAGTGGTAGCACTGCTTTGAAGAGGTGTGGCACAAAGTACATGTTCGTACAGATCACAAAAACTTAGGATATTTGTGTGCAGCCAAGGCATTCAACCAGAGGCAGCTTTGCTGGATTCTTTTCTTGTCCCAATTTGACTTTCAAATAATGTACCAGCTGGAACCTAGAAATGGGAAAATGGATGCTGTTTCCCAGACGGTAGAATATGATTACCTGGCATAAGGACCGTTGGGACCTAGCCTCATTTGGAAGCCACATGACATCCTCAGCACCACCTTGCCAATGGATCTGCTATCTGTGCAATTGCTTGGGAGTAAGCCCCTCCTGAAGAGAAGGCCATCTTCATGTGACAACTGCCATGGATCCAGGATGGGGTAATCTTCACTTGGGGCAATATTTTCATGCCCTAGGTCCAGCCAGACTTATAATATCTTTATGCCATGACTCTGTTAGCTGGTCATCCTGGAATGGAGACATTGTATGAACTACTCATCTGCTACTTCAGTGGCCACACCTGGGGAAGACCATACAAGTGTTTGTCTACACTTGCAAGATTTGTATCCTTAACCCCCCCCAACCCCCAAATCCCAGTTGTCTTCTCCAGCCCCTTCCCACTCCCTCTTGGCCATGATCTGCTATTTTCATGGACTTTATTGTGGAGCTTCCTGAATTGAATGGGTGCTTTACAATTTAGTGGTAAAGCCATCACCAACTAAGATGGTGCATTTCATCTCATACGTAGGTCTGCCCACAGCTGGAGGCACTGCCCAATTGTGTTTGGGCCACAGAGGTTGCATCCACAGCCTTCCAAACAGCATAACTTTAAACCGTGGGTCCAAGCTTGTCTCCTGGTTTTGGCACAAGGTCCTGCAACTGTTGAGTTTGGGATGTAGCTGTCATTAGTACATCACCCACAGATGAATGGCCAAACCAAGAGAACCAACCATGTGTAGGACTCACTGGAACATTGTTACAAAAGCATTGTCTAGAGTACACCTGACCAGAAACCTGACCAATGCATGAACTTTTGACATAAGCAAAATCTGTAATATGGGCCAGATGAGCACTCCTGTTAGGAGATGGGAGGGAGAGATGGCTGTACAAGGCAGAGAATAGCCCAGTACCTTCATGACAAGGCTGGAATAGGAGCGTTCAGATCAGGATGTGGCACATGCCCTTAATACAGGACAGCTCAAGTTATAGATGGGATGTAATACATATTTTTTATCACTGTGTAAAAGGAGAATTAGAATGCATGGGAACTTTGTATGGTGTTATACAGATATCTTGTTACAAGCATACGTGGGTTAACATCTTATTGGTCAGCTCAAAAGTGTGTTAGGGCCATACCGTATAGACAGTAAACCAGGCCATGCTCTTGCTGCTGCACCAAACCTAAGGTCATTCATAAAGGCAAGATTGGTGTTGAAATCTTCAGGTTGTGACTGTTTGATGGAACCTCTGTCCCAGTGACTCAGTACTGACATCACATCAATAGCACCCAACAAGGAGAGCTACAATGATACCAGGTACTAGAGCAGTGCTTTTGTTGCTACCTCAGTTTCCAACAAAACAACTGGGTCCCACTACTAGCATTCACAGAGTTCACCTGTAACTACTCTGTGCACGGCTCTTTTTCACTATGGACTAGAAAAGCTTTAGATGTTCAGACTGGAACTTAACTGGACAATTCTGAAGAAATGCCTGAAGATAAAAAGGGAAATCCTCAATGGTCCCTCATGGGGGACCTAAACTACCCAGACATCTGCTGGGAGACGCAGACAGCAAAGTCCCACCGTTCACGCAGGTTCCTATCCTGTGTACAGGACCTCCACCTGACGCAGGAGGTACACGGTCCCACCAGGGGGAATGCCTTACTGGACCTGGTATTGGCAACGGGGGATGACATGGTAGTGGACCTACAGATCGGTGGCCATCTGGGGGACAGTGATCACCTAATAATAGAATTCTTCATAAGACGTCGAGTGGGTAAGGTAACTAGTAGGGTGAAAGTGCTAGACTTTAGGAAAGCTGATTTCAATGAACTCAGGCGATTAGTCAAGGACGCACTGCAGAGTAGGAGTTTTGAAGTGATGGGAGCCCAAGAAGGGTGGCTGTGCCTTAAGGAAATGATCCTTCAGGCACAAAGGGAGGTGATCCTGATGCGAGGAA
>NW_005843441.1:46372-47256 GCF_000455745.1 Alligator sinensis
TTGGGCGCTGGTCAGACCGCAGTTGGAATACTGCATGCAATTCTGGGCGCTGCACTTCAAGAGGGATGCAGATAACCTGGAGAGGGTCCAGAGAAGGGCCACTCGTATGGTTAAGGGCTTGCAGACCAAGCCCTACGAGGAGAGACTAGAGAACCTAGACCTTTTCAGCCTCCGCAAGAGGAGGTTGAGAGGCGACCTTGTGGCTGCCTATAAGTTCATCACGGGGGCACAGAAGGGAATTGGTGAGGTTTTATTCACCAAGGCGCCCCCGGGGGTTACAAGAAATAATGGCCACAAGCTAGCAGAGAGCAGATTTAGATTGGACATTAGGAAGAACTTCTTCACAGTTCGAGTGGCCAAGGTCTGGAACGGGCTCCCAAGGGCGGTGGTGCTCTCCCCTACCCTGGGGGTCTTCAAGAGGAGGTTAGATAGGCATCTAGCTGGGGTCATCTAGACCCAGCACGTAGCTTAATAGCTGTGCTGATTAGCTTAAACTGGGATATTAGTTTTTGAGACCATAATTCCTAAACTGAATTTTGGGACGTGTATTGAGAGCTTGAAGAGGATTCTAACCCTTTTTTTTTTTTAACAGTTTTGGAGCCTCTACAAATTCCTAGGAGCAGGTGGTAATAGTAAAAATGTCTATAGACCTCGTTATGGAGGAGGATGTGAGAACAGCCTGGAGGGATGGAGGGCTGCTGTGAAAAAGTGTGTTACATAGAGATGGTGCAAGATGTGGACTGTGTTTGGACTGGGCTATGGCATGCCCATGTGTTACTTTGGACAGACCTCATGGATTAGGACACCAAATGGCGGGACTACTTTGGCGAGGGCGTAGCCGACGGGCCCCCGTGGGCCAGCGGCTCCTCGGAGGCTGGCCCCCG
>NW_005843441.1:47292-49870 GCF_000455745.1 Alligator sinensis
TCCGACGAGTGCCCCTTCTGCCAGCAAAGGGAGACCCTGGCGCACCTGGTCCTCGAGTGCGTCAGGCTGCAGCCCCTGCACCTCCTCCTCCAGAACCTCTTGCTGCGGTTCTGGCTGCACTTTTCCCCGCACCTTTTTGTTTACGCACTCCCCATCCGTCGCCCCACCAAGGCCCGGGACCAACTGGTCAACCTCCTCCTGGCTCTGGCCAAGCTGGTGATCTGGCTATCCAGGAAGGAGGCTCTGGCCGGGAAGGCTCCCGGGGACCTCAGGGCATTTTTCCTCGGTGTCCTTCGCGCGCGTCTCCGGGCGGAGCACCACTGGGCAGTAGCCACCGGCAGGCTCAAGCAGTTTGCCAGCCGGTGGGCGCTGTTCGGGGTGCTCTGCTCACTGACCCCCGGGGGAGCACTTGTTTTGAACCTTTGACCCCGCACGCACACCCTGTTTTCTTTTGAGTTGTCCCCCGTAATGTTTGAGTAATGTTCGGGAGCCCAGCTGCCCGATTTTTGTTGAGTGGCGGCCCCTGAAGAATTTTTTTCTCCAGAGTTCCAGAGAAAACAACCTGTCCGGTCACCAGCCGGACGCCAGTACCACCATCGGCCACCCGACGGGGGTGGCCCAAAGACCCCTGTGGACTTTTACCCTGTTTATCAATAGTCTCATGGTTTATAGGAGGTGTGAGGCATGTCCCCCCCTGGAACAGCCTTAGAGTCCCATAAGAGGATGATCTTTTACCAGGGAGAGCCCAAACTTTGTCATAGGTGTGAGGAGTATAGGTATCTTGTTGCAGCTTGCACCCAGACTTTGTGTTCCCTGTGTAAAAGGGACACGTGAAGTAACACTGTTGCCAAGGATAGGTATGTAATATGTGTGGAGAGAGGAGCTATATGTTCAGATCTTGTCCCAAAACCTTTGTGCCCCTCTTGAGGAGACCGACACAAAAGACGCACAGAAGGAGAGGGATGAGGTGAGCAGAGAGGAGAGCAAATGAGAACAACAGGGAAAACATGAAAAAAAGATGCAAGAAGGAAAAAAGGAGTAGCTGTGGCAGGAAAAACAGAGGTGAAAGTGGTGGAGGAGAAGGCTCTGCAGCAGAGCCAGGAAGATATTTTTTTGAGGGTTTCTTGGTGGGGGTTGCTGGAGGAGGAGGAACAAGGGAAGACTAGTAACCCCAAGAGCAGCGAGAGAGATGGGGCATCTTGCAAGAGAAAGAGAAGAGAGGGTGGAGTGTCTTGCTGAAAACACAAAAAGAAAAAGAGGATTGGCAAACACAGGAAGGGGAGTAGAAGAAGATAAAAATAGGGAAAGGCAGAAAGCTGGTTGTGGGGATAGATAAAACCTCCATATTGTTGAAATAAATTGTGGTGGAAAACAGTCCGCTAGACTGGGGAAGGGAAGGCCCAGAAAAGGAAGGGGTGTTTATGATGGTCAAGTCAACCAGAAAGTTTCACTCAATTATTGATTTTATTTTCTTGTCACAGCATTTGGGAGTGAAAGACTTTGAGGTGGTGCTGAATTTATTCTTGGACCATTTGATGTTGAAAACAAAGTAGAGGTAGATACTCGCCGGGTGAAAGGGAGAGGACTCTGGAAGCTGAATGTGGTGCACTTTGAGGAGGAGAAGGTCATAAGAGAATATAGGAAACTTTATATGAGATGGAGAAAACTAAAAGGGCATTATTAGAATACAGCCACTTCAGGGGCAAATGTGAAGGAATGTACAAAGGTTGTCTTTGGAAAGATTGGGAGAGAGAAGCCAAGGTGGGGAGGCAAAGTTTGCAGAATGGTTGTAGAGGAATCTACTAAGGTTATGTAGGCAGGTGAATTTTGGTATCCAAGTGCAGGAGGAATGGCAACAGAGATGATGTAGGACCATTTCAAGAAAAGATGGAGGAAGAAAATGTTCAAAGCAAATCCATAGTGGGTGGAGGAAAATGAGACTGTTGTAAGGAAATAAGACACGGGAGAGAGACAGGGGATCAAAGCCTTGAAGAAAAGAAGTGGGAGCAGGGTTATGAGGTTAGGTAATATTTTGGGTGTGGTACAGGAATTCTATCAGAACCTGTACTCACCAAAGGTTACAGACACAGAGGTGATGCCATTGTGTTTGGAGATGTAGCAAAGCAGGATAGATGAGAAGGATGATGACAAGCTAGAAGGAGAGTGGAGCATGTAGGAAGTGAGGATGGTGCTAGGAAGCTTAACGAATGGCAGAACAACAGGAGAAGATGGGCTCCCAAAAAAATCCTATACAATGTTTTGGGAGGTGGTAGGTCCAGAACTAATGGAAACCTATAGGTAAATGAGAAGGGGGAAACACTTGGTGGGGGACACTGTCGTGGAAAAAACCACGCTGTAGAATTTGGAATCGGGTCAGGTAGAAACTTTATTTCAATAGCTATCGGAGAGAGACCGTTAAAGGGAAAATTCCCTTGGCTCTCTGCCTTACAGCAAGGGCAATTAACCTTTTATAGATTCAAGACAAAGGGTTTCCTAAACTAGCTTTTCCCGCCTTGGGGCTATCTGTTTTGTGTCCTTCAAGACAGCTTTAATGGTCATCTTCCTCTTATCTAAGGAA
>NW_005843441.1:49901-50811 GCF_000455745.1 Alligator sinensis
AGGCCCCCCCCCCCCCCCCCCCCCCCCCCCCCGCCTCAGCCATTCTTTGCTTCCAAATTTCCCCCCTTTGAGACTTACAAGTCTCATCTTATTCTATTTCTATTCCCATGAATCTCTTTATTTCATCTTGCATCTTTCTATATCTTCTTTCAATCTGCTCACATCTTTTTAGTACCATCATTTTAGTTTCTGTGGTGTGTTTTCTTTCATTTTCCTTCTGCTGATTTTGTTCAGATTTTTGCAGGAACATTAATCTATTCCCTGGTTGGGTTTGCTTAGATATGTAGCTTAGACAACAGCGTACGAGCATGAAAATTACACAATTCAGGACGATAATAATAAAGAATATCAATAATCCATGAATAATGGTGGATCCTAAGGAGCCAAAAAGGGACCTGAACCATGAACTTAAATTCCAGTCGTCTGGCTCATGTAATTTGGCTGCTTCCTTTTGAATATGTTCAGCCAAATTTTGTATTTTTTCGGAATTATCGGGGATATAAGTACAGCATTCTTTACCAATTAAAGCACAGACTCCTCCTTTGCTGGCTAACATGTAATCTAAAGCAAGTCTGTTTTGTAAAGTCATCCATCTTATTTCCTTCATTTCATTATTTATTTCGTGAAGACTAATGGCAGTAGCGTTAGCTATCTTCTCTAGGGATGCTGCAACTTTCTTTATTTCACACATGGCCAAGCCTGCGCCATAGTTGGGAAACATGATTCCCAAAAATCTCTGATTTTCTGTAATTTCCCGCATGTTGCGAGTCTTTCCTTTTGGCAAGTAAGCTCTAACAGCAATAGCGGGATATATTGCAGAGACATAGCATGTTCCTTCCCAACCAGAAGGAAGGTGCTCATAGGCCTTGTCTCCACATGTGAAATAATGGCCAGCCAGTGCAGTAAACCC
>NW_005843441.1:51653-53982 GCF_000455745.1 Alligator sinensis
GATTCGTGTTCACGGAGAGGCTTGATTAGGCGATCAATCTAATCCGACCTTATACTTGCGATTCTTCCTTCGTTGTTCTGCAAGTGAAGTCACCTCCAAATTGGGACAGTAAGTTACAGGTTTTTATTGAGTGAGCTGCCGTCATTGGGCTCCTCCTACTCAATTTATCATACCTCCCAAATTTGGGCTCGGATCTTACTCAACAGAAATTACCTTTGTTGAGCATTTTTAAATTATTCTTGGGGAGACTTCCATATCACTGTAAATACTCTTTTCTTAGCAATTTGGTTAAAAGGCCTTAGGCTTTGATGTCTCAGAATTCAGGATATTTGCTTTCTTTGTAAAAAACTTCTAAAGATACAATTTAAATTAAGGTTTTAGGTGAAGTCAGGACATTTCGCACGTAGCTCCAAAACAATGAGCTAGATAAGGAGATAAATCCTATCTTCTTCCTGAAACTGGCTAATGGGCAACCTTTACAAACATTCAAACTATTTCATTCAATATGACACTTCAGTTACTGAGTCTTTAGATTCATGTAGAACGATCCAAAAAAGCAAACTAAGAATTACCCACGTCACGACCAACCAATCCCATCTTGGGAACCAGGAACTAGGTGGAGGCCTTTTTCCTTTCCTGGAGGTCATAGTGGTGTTGCGGGGGCACATCTTCTTCACTCTGTAGTGGTAAATCCTCTTTGTCAGTGGGCGCTATGCTCACCACTGGTCCTGAACTCTTCTGCTGGCAGGCGCTGAGCTCACTACCAGCTTGTGGAGTCTTTCTGTCTGGTTGGAATTCAGCTGCCTCGGGGTCCAACGGAGGTGAAATCTTTTTACAGTGTGAGGCATGAGTCCACGTGTGGTGTCCTTGGCAACGAACGGCAGTGTTAGTGGTTAGGAGCACCTGGAAGGGGCCCTTCCATCTGGGTTGGAGTGAGTTTTTTCATTGATGAACCTCGATATATACCCAGTTTCCAGGTTCAAGCGAATGGCACGGGACGCCTGCAGCGGGTGGCAGCGCTTCCTGAACCTGTGAATGAATAGATCTGACACATTTCATTAGTGCCTTACAGTAATTTAAAACAGTTTCATCATCCAACTGAAGATTAGTCTGCTGAGGAAATGGGGGTGGTGTAGTGGCCATTCTCATGCGACGCACCATGAGAATTTCATGCGGGGACAGTCCGTGTTTTCTGTTGGCAGTGTTTTTAGTGTGCATGAGTGCCAGTGGCAATGCATCTGGCCATTTCAAGTTAGTTTCAGCACAAATTTTAAACAGGCGTGTTTTTAAGTCGGAGTTTTTTCACTCTACTGCGCCACTGGATTGGGGATGGTAGGCACAGTGCAGGTGCTGGTGTATATTCAGGGCCTTACAGATGTTTCTAACATTCTGCCCTGTAAAGTGTGTTCCTTGGTCGCTGTCTAGCGTGAGTGGCAGGCCAAATCTGGGGATGAATTCTTTCAAAAGTGTCTTTGCTACAGTGGTGGAGTCTGCATGTTTACAAGGATAAGCTTCTACCCAACCAGAGTACATATCAATAATGACAAGAATATATTCAAAAGAACAACATTTTGGCATTTGAACAAAGTCCATTTGCAAATTTACGAAAGGTCCCCATGGTGGGGGTGTGCCGCTTGTCCAGTTTTAAACTTCTGACCGATGTTATGGGCAAGACAAATGGGACAAGTGCTACAGTACTGCTGCGTCATGAAGGGAAAATTTATGGCAAACCAATCGTGCTGTACTGTCGCAATCATCTCCCCTTGGCTCATATGGGCCACCAAGTGGGCCAGACGAGCAAGGTAAGGTAGCAAAGCCTTGGGCGCTACCAGGCGGCCGTCCAGGGAGCGCCACAAGATGTCAGGATGCCGCTGGCATCCTTTGCGCAGCCAGTCCTCCTCCTCAAATTTTGGAGCCTGGTCTTGGAGTAGGGCCAAGTCGGAGAGATTGGCCAAGGGAGACTGGTCTGCTAAAAGGCAAAGAAAAATATCATTAGGAGCCTGAGGGCCAGAAAGGGCCTCATTCCTAGCCGCATGGTCAGCTAGGGCATTTCCTCATGTGACATCATCATTAGGGATTTCATGGGCTTTACATTTAACAATAGCAACAGCAGAAGGCAATAAGAGAGCACGTAAAAGAGCATTGACATAAGAACCATTATTAATCTGAATCCCAGCCAAAGTATGGAATCCTCTTTGTTTCCAAAGTTGACCAAAGTCATGTACAACACCGAAGGCATATCTGGAATCAGTGTAGATGGTGGCAGATTGACCCTTAGCCAAGGTACATGCTCGAGTGAGGGCTACCAGTTCAGCCACTTGAGCAGAGC
>NW_005843441.1:54606-55003 GCF_000455745.1 Alligator sinensis
AGTCCAGGTGTACTGAAGACCTTGGTAAGTGAAAGCAAACAAAAACTGACTATCAGGGTGAATAGGAATAGAAAAGAAGGCAGAACAGAGGTCTATTACAGTAAAGTGAGTAGCAGTAGCAGGAATACGGGATAGTATAGTGGCTGGATTGGGAGCAACAGGGAAAGTAGGTAGGACTGCAGCATTGACAGCACGAAGCTCTTGTACAAAGCGATAAGTATCTCGACTAGGTGTTTTAACAGGAAGGATAGGAGTGGATAGGATGGGCTACGGGTCAGGATGATGATCCCTTGTTCAAGGAGGGAAGTAATAACAGGTCGAATTCCCTCCTCGGCTTCTTTAGAAATAGGGTATTGCGGAACACAAGGGAGAGGTTTGGCAGGGTTGAGAGGGGTGT
>NW_005843441.1:57265-57503 GCF_000455745.1 Alligator sinensis
TGAGTTCTGGATTTGGCAACGGCTCATAAACAGACCGTTTATCTACACGGTAGAATAAGGGTGGGGGAACAACAAAAGGAGTCCACTAAAGTCACAGAAACCTGCTCGTAGGCCCGTCTGATGATCGAGGCTACATACCTTTTCGTAGCCCCGTCCGATGACCGAGGCTACATACCTTCAGGTAGCGGATCTATAGCGGCTCATGAATGGTGTGGGGGGACACCAGACACAGAGCAAT
>NW_005843441.1:57538-59711 GCF_000455745.1 Alligator sinensis
AGGAAGGAAGGGTTGATTTTGTCTCTCAACCTTGGCTCCCAGTGACTATTCTTTCACCACACACCCTTGCATTCGAGTTGCGCCAGTCATCGCCCAAACCGGGCTCATGTACATCTCGGGGCGGCTGCACGTGGTTTCAGAATTTGCCCTGGACCAATTCCAAATCACCATTCAGTCAGGGTCACAATCTTATTTCCATTACCCACTCAGACTTCCTAAAGCCCAGTGTTGCGCTGGATGCAAGTGCTTGTGCAACAGACAGATTCTCCCTACCAGTTATGCACGCTTTCCAGAGACAGACAGAATTTTACCAGATTAGTATGACCGGTCTTGGTTCTACACTGACCTGTAACAAAGGTTCGAATCCAGCTACCCAACGCAAGCAGGGAGCCTATGAGCAGTCCTCCTCCGACACCCCAATAGAGATTTAAAAGGCCTCTTACCTTTATTGGTGGCGCCAGGGTTTGGTGGGGAACGGCTCACAGTCCTCCAAACATGTTGTTGGCTGTGGATCTGAGTCACTGCACCATTTAACTGTCGTGGAAAAAAACACGCTGTAGAATTTGGAATCAGGTCAGGTAGAAACTTTATTTCGATTGCTATCGGAGAGAGACCGTTAAAGGGAAAATTCCCTTGGCTCTCTGCCTTACAGCAAGGGCAATTAACCTTTTATAGATTCAAGACAAAGAGTTTCCTAAACTAGCTTTTCCCGCCTTGGGGCTATCTGTTTTGTGTCCTTCAAGACAGTTTTAATGGTCATCTTCCTCTTATCTAAGGAATCTCCCCCCCCCCCCCGGCCTCAGCCATTCTTTGCTTCCACTACACGGAGAGGGGTGTGATCAGCCTGGTTTTCAAGGAGGGTGATAGAGATGCTTTGAGTACTTGGAGACTTGTTGCTTGATTGTAATTTTGATTATAAGCTTTTTGCAAAGGGAATCACGGATCGGTTGAAGCGGGTGATTGGGAAGGTGGTGGCTCTAGATCAGGTCTGTGGGATACTGGGAAGACAAATCCTTGAAGCCTTATTGTAGGTGAGAGATGTTGTTTGGTACTTCAGAGAGTGGAAACTAAATGTAGCCATACTGAACCTGGACTTAGACAGGGCATATGATTGCGTGGCACATAAATCTATACTGGTCACTCTTGAAAGGACGGGCCTCCCCCCTGTGTTCATAGGATGGATTCAAATGTTGTATTTAAACAGAAAGGGCACATCTACACGTCGCTGCATGGTGCTGTTGCTACAGTGCTGTGCTTTAGTAGGTCCTTTTGGAAGTACTAAAGCATGGCGCAGTATGGGTGGTTACTGTGGCATGCGCATGGCACATGGTTAGGTGGCACTGCTACGTCACCATAGCAGTGCACTATAACTGGGGAGTGCGCTGCTACAGTGATGTAGTTGGCAATCACATGTAGACCCAAATGATCGCTATGTCGCTATAGCATGCCACATGGCAATGTAGCACATTGCTACATCACTGTAGGGCAACATGTAAATGCACCCAGTGTTAAGTACTGGTCAACAGTCACCTGACAGAACAAATAGAGGTGCAGTCTACAGTGAAGCAGGCGTGCCTTTGTCCTGTTTTTTTTTTTATTTATATGTGTAATGAACCACTGTTAGAGAAGATGAGGAGTGATGGGGGAGGGGGGTGATACGTGGAATGCCTGTACCTGGGGCGGATGGGTACCAAACCAAGTTTGTAGCCCATATGGATCATGCTAATATCATCTGTCAAGATCATCTTGTCCCTGGAAAGGAAAGTGAAGAGTATGTGCATGGTATATGGGAATGTGGGGGATTTAAGCACATTGGGGATGAAGAATGTCAAAGAAGAGTGATGGATGCTGGGAACTGAAGATCATCCCCTTCTGGGACCCTATAGCTATTCCAGGAGGGAGGTGCCTCCCATCCCCACATAATCCATGAGGTCTGTTCAAAGTTCCCAGCACCTGGTGATGGGTATTGGGAACTGGGATGGAAAGACAAACCACACAGGAAAAAGAGAACACCAAAGTGAGATGGTTACTGGGATTCTTCTGGATTTCACAAAAACAGCCTTTGGAGGGAAAGGTGGGAATAATCAAGGCATTGGTCTTGCCATTATTGCTGTATGTGGGGATGGTTTGAAAAATCCAGGAGTTGTATGCCTTCTTTTGGTGATCCTAGCAG
>NW_005843441.1:59742-62478 GCF_000455745.1 Alligator sinensis
GAGAGAGGTACTGTATGGGACATAGGGGTGTGGAGGATGGGGTTTTCCAGATATACTTTTATCTGCGTAAAATATATGAGCTTACGTTGCACCTTGGTGGTGGGAGGTAAATGCAAATTCACATCTTTTTTTGAGATCCATACTGGAAGATTCATACCAGAGTGGGATGTGTTCTTGAGATACTGGTTAGGTTATGTCCTATGACACAAGAGATGGTGCTGTGGGGTGATTCCCCATAAACTGGAAAAGTGCATGCAAGAAGAGGATGGTTTGTGTGTGCCAGGCTGCCAACACACAGCATACCCCAGTCAAAATTCCTATCCCTGGCTACAGCCATCACCCAATGCCTCTAAGGGAGGGTTTAAAAACAAAAACAAAAAACCATAACACATGTAGCCACAGGAGGCTAGAACATTTCCTCCCAGCTCCATGCAGCAACCAACAAAGCCCAGAAGCCTGGGAAATGCCCATAGTAGAACATAGGCATAGTTTTGTGTAAGTCACCCCTGACCAGTAGGTGTCCTCTTGAACACCTCAAGTGATGGAGAGTCCACAACTGCCTTCAGCAATCTATTCTACTTAGGAAAGGACCTTCTGTGTGATTATTAAATATCAAATAGTCTTATAATCTGGATAATTTTCAGTAAGAGAATAAGAAATGTATTCAGATGAGGTTTAAATCACTATAAAAAATGAAGCTATACACAGATTTAATAATGTCTATCCTAGGAAAATCAACCCAAAATTCTTCATTCTGGTGTGACTGAGACCTACACTTTAAAAGGGTCTTCACTGTGCGTATAAACTGAACATGTACAAAATCAGAGGGATTTTTTACTCTATTTATTTCTTTTATCTAAAAAGACAGTTCTAGATTTCCCTAGTCACAAACTCCGCAACATTTTTAGAATCCTAGACAAAGAGAGGTCCTTCCATGATGTATTACCAGAACCCCCAAAATCAGCAGAGGAGGTGGCCATCAAGTAGAATTTGTCTGACTCAGGTAGGCTTCATTTAGATATTATGGGTCAAATTCATCATTGGTGCAACTTGACTGGTAAGTGGAATAACAGCAGAGATGAGTGCAATTTTGAATGGTCAGAAATAGGCTTGTGAGGTCCATGTTGTGTAGCTTATCTGAGGCATAAAAATAGGAGTAAATCAAACTGCTGGTTTTATTTCTTGCTTTATGAAGCTATGGAGTACATTCGGAGTAGAGTAGAACCTGCATATTAGCTAGGAGACTATGTAATGGTGTTCTCCTGATTGCAGAGCAATGTAAAAGCTGCAGCAACAATAGCTCGTCTTTCGTGTGACATCTTGCTGTCAATTAAGCAGATTACAAATCACCCACGACAAAAAAATTCCAGGTTCTCCTGTGCTTTCAGGACCTACCTGACAGAAGAAAGTAACCGGTATTTAATCTATTTTATGCTAACAAGGCATCAAGTGCTTATCTAAAACGCATCCTTTATTTAGCAGAATAACAAATTGGATTTGGGAAATAGAAAAATGGTTCCGATAAAGTGAGACCCTGAAAAATGTGAGGGCTGAAAATTAATTTTATCAACAGCATTTGCAACAATAAAAAGTGAGCGAAGTTGAGTTAAATTGGTAACCAAACATAGTTACAAAAACATATAGGATCGTTAGGAATAGGCCACTTACTAAGGAAGGTGATTGCAGTAATACCTATAAATGAGTTTGAGATGTTTACTATAGATTTGCTTCTGGAGACATAATGAATAAAGGAGACCACAAAACGATGAAAAAAAACTCCACATGGGGTAGGCATGTTTCTGGCGTATAGAAATACTTGCTTTGGATTTTTGGTTTTATTTGAGGTACCAAGCTCTCTCTAATGCAGCCCAGGAGAAAGTGGTGCAAAGTTGTGTGGGCATATGTTTTTCATGATCACCATGCTTCTATCCATTTGTACAATGAAGTGTTTGTGATTCTGTTTGTGACAATATAGTTTTATTGTTCCAGGAGAATGAGTGTAGAAGATTGCTTAGTATCTTAAAATGCCCTTTTGGGAATGTGACCTTGAATATCACCAGCTGCCCTACTGAAGGGCCTACTTCCAGTTAGTTGTAGTTGTGGCAGTCCAGGAAACAAGCAAGAGGTACTTTTACTGGACCAAACATGAGATCTCACCAGAGTAATCAGACTAATCTCTGCTTAAGGCACATGAAATAGCTAGTTTTCTCATGCAGAAATTATGAATTGTGGTACAGAAATTCAGGAACTGAAATTATTTTCATTAGTCTGAATTTGCTGCTCTTACCTTCTCAGTATAATATCTTTGCAGTGCCAATGGGTAAATACTAAAACAGGAAACACTTTAAATACAATTTCAAGCATAATTAAAGCAGTAAAACTGAAAACTGTTGTAAAAGGGATGCACCCGCAACTAGTCCCAAAGGTTGTGGCAGCCCATGTCTGGCATGAGATCTTTATTCTGTGGCCTCCAGCTGCTCTGCCCTGGCCCCAGTCCCCGTGCCTGGGTCTCCCATGAGGCTATGCAGCTCTGTGCCCTGCTCCAGCACGGCAGTGGTGAACTGGATGCATAGGCGGGCTGGGTAGTTGTGTCGCCATGGCAACAGCCCCTCCTGGAAGCCGATATGCCCCCCGCGTGCTGTCACTAGCAGGGCTGTGTGGGGCAGGTGCCTCAGCATCTCCATGGGGATGGCTGGAAAACAGCCCTGACAGCCAATCAGCCCTACCTCCATGCCC
>NW_005843441.1:62488-64610 GCF_000455745.1 Alligator sinensis
CTGGGTGCGGGGCTGGCCGCCTGCACGTACTCTTTGCATGACTCGTAGCCAAACACCGGTGCTGTGTAGCGGTCATCGAACTCCCGCAGAGTGCGAGCCTGGGGGGAATGGGTTCAGCATGCTGCCAGCCCCAGGGGTAGGAAAGGGGATGGGGATAGGAGCAAGTCCTACCTTGAGGACATGGTCCACATCCAGCATTGCTGCAATCGCCTGCCTGTGCCTGGAGCAGATGTGCGCCATCAGCACCAGGGAAGCACAGCTCCCTAGACACTTGGCCTTCCACTGCTGCTGACAACAGCCCCTGCCAGACTTTTTCCCCAGTCCCTGCTCCGGTGCAGTTTTGGCCCCTAGAAGTCCATCTTCCAGGCCTCATGTGCCTCCTGTTCTGAACCCAGCCAAAGTGCCCTGCTCACCTCAGTGACTCCGCCTGCCCCATCCCACCCTGAGCCCTGTCTCCCCAAGGCTGCCCTGTCCCCAGCAGGCCCCAGCCACACATCTGGCCCCACCTCACCCCACTCTGCCCTGCAGTGGTCCCTGGGACCACACCCATCTGTCCCAGGACCCACCTGTGGACCAGCTGGCGCAGAAAGACCATGAAGGGCCTGTGTATGACCACTGCATTGATGGGCTGCTCGAGTGAACGCAGGGTCTCCTCATAATCCCAGGGGGCGGAGAAGACCACAGCAGCCTCCAGCCCTGCAGCGTAGCCTGTCCGTGCCAGGTAGTGCAGCACCAGCATCCTGCAGGCTCCCACACGTCACATGGCCCATCCACCCTTTCCCAGGGGAGCGAAGGCTAGTTCCCGCTGCAGGGAATGGGGGCCCTGCCAGCACCCATTCAACCCAGGTCTGAGCTCAGGCTGCAGCCTCCCTGTGTACCCCTACCTGGGCCGGCTGTGGCCCTTCCCCAAGCCCAAGCCTGTCGCTGCTGAGACCTGTGCTACATCCCAGCCGGGCAGCTCCAAGACCCGGGACATGCATTTCTCCCTGCCTTGTGCCCCCGTGTCCCCCCCATCCTGGCCTCGCCTGCTCCTTACCCGCCCAGAGAGACACCCACAGCCAGGAGTGGGGCCTGGGGCAGCTGCACCCGGAGGTGGGCGATGGTGGTCTCCAGGTCCTCGGTACTGGCAGGAGAGAAGGCTTTTGGGGTCTGGAAGCAGAATAGGGCATGGGGCAGCAGTCCGGGGGAGGGGGCATCACCAGGCAGCTGGGCTCAGATACTACTAAACCTGCCTTTAAATCCCACTGCCTGGGCCCCCGGCACAGCTGGAGCTGGGACTGCAGCAAGGGGTGGGCAGGGCCCCACTGCTGAGCTCCCAGCTCCCCCCCGAGGCCTGGGAGAGCCAGGGGAACTGTCCCAGGAATCCAACCCCACCCCAGGGCAGCCTGGGCATGCAAGGGGTGACAGGCACTCACCAGTAGCTCATCCCCCTTGCAGCCACGGTAGTTGAGCACTGCACACCTGCGTGTGAGGGGAAGAGTCAAGGTGTTCACCCCAATTCAGCCCCAGCCCACCTGGCAGCAGTTCAGCAGCCATGTGCACATGCGCCAGCACACAGCCCTGCCTGGGCAGCACAGCCACCTGGGGCACCGGGGCCAGTGGCCACTGCTGCCTGCATCCCAGCAAGCCTCACCTGTAGCCAGCCTGCAGGGCCGCGTGCACCATGTGCAGGATGTAGGAGGCCTCGCTGTTGTCGATGGTGCCAGGCAGAAGCAGGAGCGTGGGGCGTGTGCCAGGGTCTGGGTACTGCTGGCTCCCCGCATTGTCAGCCCAGTCAAGCACCAGCTGCCCGCCGTCTGCTGTGCGAAGCAGCTCACTGTGCAGAGCAGTGGGCAGGGAGCACCTGAGAGCCAGGCCAAGGGCACAGGCAGGTGCCGCATGGATGCACAGATGTGTGGCAGCCTGCACCACAGGGACCCACAGCGATTCGGGGCTCGGCAGGACTGAGCATTCAACCGGCACTGGAGGTGCCAGACACTTACCTGCGGTAGGAGACAAGGGGCCGGGTCTGGCCAAAGTAGCGGAGCAGGGTCTGGAGCCGGCCCTCGAAGCACCAGGGTGTGGGGTAGAAGGTCTCGCACACGATGGGGCAGTGCCGCTCCAGGAAGGCCCGGAGCGGCGG
>NW_005843441.1:65522-68070 GCF_000455745.1 Alligator sinensis
TGGGTGGGTGTGTTCGGGTGCGGCGCCGGGTGGGTCTGGGCCAAGGCAACCCCAGATTAAGAGATTCAGAGACGTTTTTGTTCAGAAGAAAGAAGGAATCTAAGAAACAGAAAGCTGGGAAGGAAGTGTTTTCAATAGTTTTACCACATATGCAGGAGGTGTCTGCCATGAAAAAGGTTTTACAGAGACTTGGTCACAATCCTTTGACAGAACAGGTGGTGACAGATATTGGTTCCTTGTCAGATTCAGATGATAAACTGGAGAAGTACCTGCCATGGACTTCAAAAGAAGAACAGCCCTGGTCTTTTGGTTATCGTGGGAAGGATGCCAGGATACATATGATAAAGTAAGGAAAGAGAAACAAGAGAAAAGGAGTTACAGCAGGTTAAGGAGGATCGGGAGAGATGGAAGGCTACAGCTTTGGGAGTTCAAAGCCAGTTGGAGCCTTTACAAGAGGCATACCGAGAAGAGAAAATAAGAGAAAGTGAATTGTTGAGAAAGGTGGATGAACAAGCTAAATATAAAAAGGAGACAGAAGTCTTACAGGGTATGGTGCATCAACTTACCCTAGAACAAGGAAAAGCCCCTGCTAACCATAGCCTCTGTAAATCAATCATTAAACACCTGAAACAGAAATTAGGCTTTGCTACTCGCCAGAGAGCTGCAGTTACAGGAGAAAATTGTTGTGAAGAAGAAGATTGGAAAGTGACCCCTTTGGAGGCATGGGATGGAGATATTCAGAATGGGGAAGGAAAATTAGTTACCCAGGTTACTGAAAATAGGGACAATCAGGATCATGTAACATCCACAGCCTGGACTGTAGTTCCCCTCTCCACTTCTGACATACAAGGCCATGGCACTAACATTGGGAGTTTTAACTAGAGAAAATCTGTCCCAGTGGGCTGTCCATGCCTTACAACTGTGTGTCCTGGAGGGGTTAACCACTGAAGAATTCAAATGCCTTTTTAACCACCTGTGCTGCTATGGAACTACAAGGAGTTGTGCATCGGGTAATATTTGTCAGGAGGTGATGTGACTCCACCAGATTGTTGTTTAAGACATTAAGTGACATGGCTACCCGTGACTGGTATTCGGTGATGCAGTGGCGTAGGAATGAGACCTTAACCTGCACTATCATGCGGACAGTGCATGATCGCTAGTAACCTAACCAATCAGAAGTTGCCCCTAGAGCGTGACTGGCTGGACCAGCATGCTGAGGCCTCCAGAATGTTCCATCAAGGGGGGGCCCTGATTGGCTCAGGGAGGCCTCTAGCTAGATTCCTAGCATAGGCTACCACAGCTTATAGCTAGACCACGCGCAATCCGGAACGCCCTGTGTGTTGCCCAACTAGGCATCATACTTGTACTGATAGTATTTTTGGCTGCAGACCTTCACAATTACACCTTGCTTGTTACTCGCCGCTACCCATCAGTTGTTCGTTTTTCTACCTGTACCACGTCGTCTGTGTCTACCTGCCACTGTAAATAGTATTCAACTCGTTAATCATCTTGTTGGTTTGTAAGTAAATTTATGAATTTTCTTCACCTACTACTTGTTGCGCTTTTTTCCTCTCTCACACTTGGCATCCCCGAGCGTGTCTGGGTTGGGGTCACTACTCGGTGCCCCACTCGACACGCAACTGAGGCCATTTTCCAAACACCATCCTTGAATTATGGCCCACAGTATTTGAGAACCATGATAGTGTTCTAGCTCTTTTGCCAGCTCTGGGAGAACAGATAGGAAGGCGACAGCTCTGAGTGCAAGATGCAGCTATGTCCCAAGCTCCCAAAGAAGGATCAAAAAAGGGAATGTTATACAAATAAACATTTTGCCTATTGCTTTTAATTTTATGTATTTTCTTGGATTTGCACAGTGGTGTGATGCTATTTTGATTTCAATTCCTTTTTTTATGATGCCCAACACTTTATTGGCTTTTTTTGGTCATCGCCGCACATTGAGCTGACTTTTTTGAGATTTCTGCAATGACTTCAAGGTCTCTGTCGTAAGTCATAGCAGCTAGTTAAGAACCCAGCACTGTGCACCTATAGTGGAAGTTATTTTTCCTTTCATTGGTCAACATTGAAGTTCATCTGCCCTTTTTCTTTGCCCACTAAATCAGCTCAGTGACATCTGCAGCTCTTCTCCATCATATTGGCATGTGATTACTCATAGTAAGTTGGTATCATCTGATTTATTACTAATTTTAGCATGTTTTGCCAGATCTTCCTCAAATTCTTTTTTGGCCTTATTTCACTTCTACACCTAAGCTGCCAGAGTCTGTGGGCTTTCCTGTTTTCCTCTTTTTGAGCATGCCTTCCATTTTTTGAAGCATGACTTTTTTGCCTTGGATGGCCTCCTTCACTCTGCTATTAAACCATGCAGGAGCTTTAATGGGTGCTTGGCACCTTTCTTAATTTGTAGTATACACATTTTGTGAGCCTCTAATACAGTCATTGTAATCAGTTTCCAGGCTGCCTATAGGCTTCTTATTTTTTCCCACTACAATTAACAACATTTTCTTACAGTATTTCTCATTTGGGGGGGGGG
>NW_005843441.1:68080-88329 GCF_000455745.1 Alligator sinensis
TGTTTTTGTTTTGGGGGGGGGGGGGGTGGTTCTTCCTTGTGTTGTGTATCTGGCTAGTGCAGTTTTTTGGTTTTTTGGCTTCCTTCTTCCCACTGGGTTGTGGAATGTGATGATGTTACAGTGACACATCCACAGATACATCTTGAACCTGGTCCAATGTGTTATTCAGGGTTAGGGCTAGAATTGCTTCTCCTCTTGTGAGTTCCAAGACAAATTGTTCTGGAAGCAGTTGTTCTGGGAAGCCATCAGTTTCCGCATCTCGCTGTGGTGAGGTGTCACTGTTTACCCAGTTAACATGAGGAGAGTTGTAATTTCCCAATATTATTTTGTTTCATTTCTGCAGTTTCCTTAATTCCTAATCTCCCTAAACATTTCTTGCTCATGATCACCCTCCTGATGAGGTGGTTAATAGGAGAATTCTGGTACCGTGCTCCTTTTATTCAAGTATGGAATTTCTACCCACAGGGATTCTACGGTAGTTTTTCTTTCAAACAAGATGAGCTGGAAGCTGCAGCCTGTGAAAAGAACTATGACCTGACTGGTATCACAGGGCATCTTTACATGTGCTCTAGGGTTGGGGGGGAGGGAGGGTGCCACCAGCATCTTGTGTATTCAGCATCCCCCTGGAAGCGATGCGTAGGGCTTGCACGTGGGTGCACATATACCCCCTGAGCGTGACGGTGCACACCCTACAAACAGGCACTGCCGCCACCGTTGGCAGTGCCTGCAGGTGGTCACTGCTCACCACCCTGCCACCGACACCACTGGCAGCATCTGCGGGCAGTCCACGATCCCCGCTGGACAGTACCGATGCTGCCAGCAGCAGCTGTGGGTGGTCACCGACCCTTGGCTGGCGCTCGCCACCCCCCAGCCCCCCCACTGCTGACAGCACCAGCAGGGTCTGCAGGAGTTCCCCTGCTTACCGCCGCCATCCTCCTGTCGCCAGTGCCACGAGTCATTCATGGCATCCCATGCTTCAAAATGGTGGTGGGGGTGCTTTATTCAAAGCTCATTCAATGAGCTTTAGTTAAAGTGCCCCTGCCATGATTTTGAAGCACAGGAACACTGAATACACATGATGCCAAGGCTGCTAGAGCATTTTAATTAGCATGCTCTGACAGACTCAACTGATTAATTGAGTCTGCTTCAATGTGTGCTAATTAGCATGTGTCAGAGCAGGTTTTGTGCATGTAAATAGGTGCTCATTGAGACTTGGTGGGATAGCTCTTGTGACTGGAACCTTAATGTTGAGGGCTACACTGTTTCACAAGGATAGGATTGGCAGAAAAGGCAGTGGTGTCACCTTGTCTGTTAAAAAAAACACATATACTTTGTTTCAGGAGGGAGAAAATAATAGATCAGAACGCATTTGACTGAAGATAAAAGGGAAAAGCTACAGCATCAATATAATGGTGGGGGTTGATTATAGACCACCAAATTAGGAAGAGGAGATGGATGAGGCACTCTTTGAGCAGGTCACAAATTTGCCTAAAAGTTATGAGATGGTACTGATGGGAGACTTCAGGTTTCCAGATGTCTCCTGGAAGAACAATACAGCCAAACAAAATGTTTAGCGAGTTCCTAACTTGTGTGGAGGACAACTTTCCTGATTAGTAGAGCAGAACTGGTGGAGAATGTGAAGGTAATGGGCAACTTGGAGGAAGTGATCACAAGGTAACAGAGCTCCAAATACGGAGATGGAGAAAGCATGAGGTCCACAAAACTAGGATGCTAGTTTTCAAAAAGGCAGATTTCACCTGGCACAAGGAATTAATAGGCATGGTGCCATGGGAAGACAGACTGAAGGATAAAGGTACCCAAGAGGGCTGGGGGCTTCTAAAGGGCACAGCATTGGAGGCCCAACAAGAAACTGCCTTGGCATGATGGAAGCACAAGGAGAATGGCAAGAGACCAATGTGACTACATAAAGAGCTTCTGGGATGCCTCAAATTCAAAAGGAAAGCATACAGGCAATGGAAAGATTGACACATCACCAAGGAAGCAGACCAGGAAAGAACAAGAACCTGCAGGGACAAAATCAGGAAGGCAAAAATAAGGAATGAGCTGCACCTTGTGAGGGAAGTTAAAGACAAGAAGAAGAGGTCCTAGAAGGGCCAGAAAAGAAGGACAAAGGAAGCTGCTGATCCTCTATTAACAAGCTGGGGGAGAAGTCTTAACAGAAGATGCAAAGTAGGTGAAGCTATTCAACAACTCCTTTGCCTCAGTCTTCACAAAAACATTAAGCTGCTGCCAGACACCTTGTAAAGATGACCTGGATAAGGAGGGGGACAAAGATAGGGATGAGATAATAAACAAGATGGTCAGACAGTTTTTGATGGGTCTAAATGAACCCAAGTCAGCAGGGCCTGATAAATTTCAGCCCAGGTATTGAAGGAACTGGCAGAGGAGATCCTGGGGCCCTTGGTAGTCATCTCCATGAAGTCATGGGAGATGGGCCAGGTACCAGAGGACTGGAAAAGAGCCAGTGTAGTGCCACTGTTTAAGAAAGGCAAAAAGGATGACCCGGGGAACAACCAACTAGTTAGCCTCCCCTCAGAACCCAGAAGTTACTGGAGCAGATCCTAAGGAAGGCCATTTGCAAGTATGTAAAGGAGGAAATGCTGATCCCAAGGAGTCAGCATGGATTTATGATGAACAAATGATGTCAAACATGTCCTTTTATGACAAAGTATTTTCTTGGGTGGATGAGGGGAAGGCTGTGGATATTGTGGATCTGGACTTCAGTAAGGCTTGTGACTTCAGTAAGGTCTTAAATGACCTTCCCATAAATTATCTATGTTTGGGATGGAAAAAAGCAAACAGCAGGGGTCTGTGTTGGGACCAGGGCTGTTTAACATATTCAGAAGTGATCTGGAAAAGGGGATGAGCCCTAAGTGGCCAAATTTGTGGATGACACAAAATTATTCAAAGACCAAGGTGACTGAGAGGAACTACAGCAGGATTGGCACTATTAAGCAAACGGGCAACTCAATGGCAGATTAAATTCAATGTAGAGATGTGTAAAGTGATGCACCTGGGTAAAAATAACCCAAATTCCACCTATAGTATGACGGGCTGTACTTGAGCTATTACCAAATGGGAAAGAGATCTGGCAGTCATTGTTGACAGCTCACTTAAAACATCATCTCTGTGCTCAGCAATCCTCAAAAAGACAAACAAGATGTTAGGGATCATTAGGGAGGGAATTGTAAACAAGGCAGAAAGTATCATGATACCACTTTACAAAACTATGGTGCATCCACACCTTGAAGGCTGTGCCCAGTTTTTGTCCCCACACCTCCAAAAGGGAGAAAGGCAGAGAAGTGTGCCTGTGTCAGAGCAGGGGTGGGGTGGGCTGATGCCTGGTGGTGGGAAAGAGCGGGATGCAGATGTGCCTGCGGGGTGGGGGTGTGTGGCTGCATTACGGTGTGGGGGAGCTGGGGTGGGGAAGGCACTGCCCTGCACCTTTTGCCAAAGGCCTGGCAGGAGTGTCTAGTACATTGGGAGGGGGAGGCAGGTCACCTCAGGCCTGTTTCCTCTGGAGCAGTGTTCTCCCCCTGCTGCCACCCCTCTTGCAGCAGCCAAAGCAGCAGGGATGGTGGCTGCTGATGGTACCAGGAGGTTAAACTGGGTGGACCACATTGCCCCACACAAAGATGGTTTCTACAGGCCTGCCCATGTACACATTTCCCCAAGAGGGGCAGAGGGCCTACTGGAGAGGGGGTAGGGCCTCTTGGTGCATGATGCCCAGAGGTCTGTGTCTGGGTGGCTTCTGGGTGTGTTGCCATGGTCTAGTCTGTCCTGCCCTGGGCCCCCACCACCCTGTGGCTGCCAAGCCAGGTAGCACCTATCCCTGCAGCCTCAGGCCCCTGCCTCCCTGAGACTCATAACAGCCTGCACAACCTACACGCACCCAGATGTACTCTCTGGGCGTTAGACCAAGTGATATAAGAGGACGACCTTAATATCATTCCTAGCAATAGAGGCAAGAGATGATGAAAATCACCTGCTCTGTCAACTGTTACCTGACAACCTGAATGAATAGTGGCTTAAGAGTCTCAAAAGTCTTAAACTGTTTGTAGATGAAGCCCCCAAGCTCTTGTAAGACACTGTGTTACTAAATTTGCCCATTACTTTGGGGTGTGCTCATTTATTAGGGATAGTTTCTAGGGTCTTGGTGATTCTGTCAATGTGCTGCTTGTGTTACTATATGGAGCTGTATTTCTCCCTTCTGCAAGCCCTCACCCCCAGTGGAGCTATCTTGCAGGACTCAATCTCAATGGGCTGGGTTCCTCCAGTCACCAAATCAGTCATACACACACAAATTAACGTGACACACCTGACCTGGCCGGGCTGATCAGCATGGACAGGCTGACACCCTCATATGCCAAGAATCAGTTCATAAGAGCAACAATAAAATGCAGTCAGACACAAGCACACAGGTAAACAGAATCCCTCTGAATCCGGCTGGGTGTCCAGCTGACACCCTCATGGGCCAGCATTCAGTTCATAAGGGCACGTCTGAGTCAAACTGGGTCAATCAGCCTGTACAAGCTGATCCCCTTATGTGTTTCAAACTCAGCACGTCCCAATCTTTGGCCTCTTGATGAGCAGACCCCACAATAATTTGGGCTTCACAGGGATCTTTAGCATAGGTAAAAGAAGCGTTGCTGCAGAGCACGGGAGGAAAGAGAAGCAGAGAAGGAAAAATATACCCAATTACTACCAGTTTGACTATAAAAGTTATTTATTGCTAAGCATACGAAATATATAATAGTACTAGTAGTAACAGACATGCAAAAGAAAAACAAACACCAACAATGACAATACTACCCTGGTTTCACTAAGTATTTGGGGAAACTTAGCTCAAGCTTAACTGATACAGTTCAGGCTCAGAAGTTTATGCCTAGAAAGAAGACAGAGAACGCTGGGATCTCACCTAGTCCACGGTACTCAGGCTGCAAAGCTGACAGGCACAGTCTGTAGCACAGTCCTTGAAGGGAGAGATGATCTGTTCTTCCAGCGTCCCAAGAACGACAGGGGATGGTGTCAGCACAGGGGTTTTCTTCTTCTCCTTCTTTCCTCCTGCTTCTACTTCTTTTCCTTCCTTTTCCTCTTCTTTCCTTTTCCTGCAGCACACACACTTACAGATTTTTATACCCTCAGTTTAGCTGCTTCGAAGCACCCTCAGTAGTGTAAATCATTGTCTTTTCTATTGACAAGGGGTTATCTGGTTTGGACCATCTCAGGAAACTGATTGATAATCAGGAAACACTTAAGATTAGGGAGTAACCCAAATACTTGGGAGCCAGCTTGAGATTCCTATGGGTGGCAGATATACTGATGGGATATCTCATGGTTTCTTCAGGAACAATAGATAGCTTGCAGCATCAGGATTTTGGATTTTTACTTGTTGTGCACAAGCCTCAGCTTAGCATGACTTTTCCAGATCTTACTATAGTCTTTTACAGACTTTAGGACAATTATTGGGGTGCTCATAACCTTTTGTGGAGAGGACTCCCACCAGTCGTCTCGGGAAAGATATGACAACACCTGGGATTAGGGCTCCAGCAGGCTGGATGCTGTGATGAACCCTTAACCATTGTTCAAATGTTGCCCATACCCCCTCTGACTCGGTCTCTTGCCTCAGCATTCCCTAACCCGGCAACCGAGTTTTAGTCAATCAAGTTTAAATAGGCCTCCCATAGTGGGACCGGGGAATGTACGGCCCGAGATGCCTATTAAACTTAGAGCTGTGTGTGTGTGTCTGGGGGGGGAAAAGTCCTTAGTAAATCCAGATTAGAACTGGTCTGATAAATGCTGAGCTGGGTGTGTGTGAACATGGGTTGATTAACATTTGAAGCACAGATTCCCCATCATGCAGTGCTCTCCTGTTTCTCTGGTCCCAGAATTCACTGCAGTCTCTGCTTCAGGCTTTCTGTTCTCCATCTCTCATGTAAATGAATGGTCATCTGGTTCCATCTCGGATGTAAATGAGACCTAGGGCAGTTGTTTCACTCTTATCACCCTTATCTGGTGAGGGTCTTAGGTGCGTCTCTCACTGCATCTTAATCAGTTTCATTTAGGTAGAGGAGGGGAGGGAGTGGGGGGGTGAGTCCTTGTGAGTCAGACAGACTGCATCCTGTGCCAGGGTTGACCAAGAACACACAGCTGAGGCGTAACAACTGGAGATACTTAACTAAACCTATGGGACACAACAGAGTGGGTGGACTGCTGGGAAAGGGAAGACCTATTCCCACAGTATTTTATATTAACACCAAACAAGTCCCCCATCAGGTACAACCCTGACAGAAGCATGGGTGAAGCTGAAAAGATGAGATCTGGATACAGACACTTCAAAACAACACCTCACAAGAACATCCCAGACAGCCCCCTGTGTGAATGTGGTGTCCAACAAGCAGCACAACACTTCCCCAAAAGCTGCACTCTCTACAAATGCCCAGATGGGACAGATGGAATCTCTACATTGAGGGACGATACCAGACGGTGGCTCATAGATTTTAAAGATGATATCTGACCCCATATGAAAGAAAGAGCACCCAGGCTGGGGATGTCCCAGGCTGGGCGTCCAGCAGGGGAGACTGAGCAGCCCTGGCAGTCTGCACTGGGTAGCGGCTGGGCCTGGGCTGGGGGAGCAGCTGTGCCAGTGCCACCAGGCAGGGCCATGGCTTCACACTCCACCTAGAGTTTGCATGGCCCATTCCCCTTTTGCTGCTCACAGCTCCACTTCCCAACCCCCTCCCATGTCATGCCCCCATGTGCTGCCCCCCTGCCATGATGTAGGAGGGAAGGAAACCAGGCACCCCCCAGCCCCTCCTCTCACAACTGTGGGCCCTGCTCTGACTGCATTCCATGTACCCATCCCATCCCCCGGCACCTGCATTTAGAGGGGGAGAGCGGGAGAGAGGAGGGAAGGTGGAACGGTGCCCCCTTGGATCTGTGGAAAAGGTCATGTCTTTCCAAAGAAGCCTGAAGTGCCCTGCATAGGCTGATCCTAGGAAAGCTGGGTGCAGGGGTGCCAGGTG
The DNA here is from genome assembly GCF_000455745.1 of Alligator sinensis. Classification (NCBI taxonomy): domain Eukaryota; kingdom Metazoa; phylum Chordata; order Crocodylia; family Alligatoridae; genus Alligator; species Alligator sinensis. Next base: position 75,127 of record NW_005843441.1, read on the forward strand.
ACACATCGATTCTACCCAGGGAGAGCCAGAGCAAACCTCAGCAAAAAACGGCAAAGGAAGTGTAGCCTAGGTAACTTGGGTATATACTCTCCTTCTCCAGTTGAAGGGGATTGTTAGCTGGCAGGTGTGCTGTGAGGTGGGAACTGCAGACCGCTCAGTTTCCCTCTGTCCCTATAGAACTAGGCCAGGACAGTCAGGGGACTTAACTATATACACATATATTTCCATTATCTTATCACAAGGGAAAGGAAAATGGAGACAAATATACTTACAATGTCAGACATTGCAGACCTGAGCTGCCTCATGCAGCTCCCAGGGTCTGGACACCGTGTGCCGTGCTGCACACCCAGAACCTAGGTGCTAAAGCCATCCACCATTCCCCGCTGATGAAAGTCTTCAGGGGCACTTCTGGGCTACTGCTTCGCCCTGATGAGCAGCTCTCCTCAGCAGTTCCAAGCCACACCCTACTCTCTTCTGGCTCCCAGATGGGCTTCTTTGATGCTGGGCACACAGCGCCTTTTATATGCTCCAGGGCTCCGCCCCCTAAAATATCCCAGACCTGAGTGTTGCAGTCTCCAATCAGGTCCGGCACAAGTGGGGGGGGACGGGTCGGGGAGGGACATTCTTCTCCCCCTCCCCTCAGGAAAGGGGTGTGACTGAACCCTCTTGCTGCCTCCTGATTGGGGGATGAGCTCCACCAATCAAAACAGCAAGATTTCAAGCCTGGGCCTCAACCCAAGCTCCAAAAGGCAAGCCTGCTACAAAAGTTTTATTGTTTTATCCCCCCTGGTCAGATTGGTATGGACCATGAGGGTTTTGCCTTGGGCTATAGCAGGGCACAGCCCCTGCTTGGGGTCTCACCACTGCATTGAACACCTCCTAGCAGCAATAGGACACTGACAGCCCCTGTCCTATGGCATCCCCTGAAGCAGGTTGGGGACTCTGCACCATGAGTGGTGTGCTCTGTGGCATCAGGAACAAGTCAGACCAGGATGTGTCTGAGGGGAGAGGGCAGTGGGAGCTTGGATGGGGCTGATCCTGTTTGGAACAGGGGACTATACCAGCTGCGACCCTAGAGGCCTGGGCCAACCCAGCTGCTCCATGATTTGGTGGGAAGGGCAAGAGAAGAATGTGGAAGCATGGGCTGGTTCTGGCTGGTTTCTAGACCTCCACGGAATGGCACGCAATGAGAAGCTGAAGAGGTAAAAGGCAGGACAGATTCTGTGCTAGCATAAGCGGATCAGCTGCAGCCAGCCAGCAAGGGACAGCAGTCATCTCCAGGGACCCTGGTTTTCCCTGATATAAAATTGCAAATTCTCTGATAATCACAAATTCTCTAATAACCCCCACCCAATCCATGATTAAAATTAAAGGCTCCCCACAGGCCTCTCAGCCCCACCCCCCAGCCCTGTTCATGCTTCTCACTCCCCTCCACAGCCCCCACAGCCTTGCTAGTGCCCCTCGCCCCCCACCCCGCTACAGCTCCTACTCTCCCAGCCCTGCTGGAGGGAGCCCCCAGCTGCTAGAGCGATGGATGAGTCCACAGCCCCCTGCTGCCACTCCCCGCTGCTTCCTGCTGCAAGGGGTAAGGCTGGCTCCTTGTGCCCCCAGATCTGTGTGTAGGGCAGGCATGGGCTGCAGGTGCAGGCTGCCACCCTGCTGTCCTCCCAGGGCCTCTGTAGCCCAGTGGGCGCAACCTCGCATGGCAGGGAATGGTGGGGCTGAATGGAGAAGCTGCTCACCGCTGCTCGCTCCATGCTGCCCTGGCAATGCGTCCCCTGTGCACGCAGCTTCAGCTAGGGCAGTGGTGCGGGGTTGCAACCCTCAAAGCAGCCACGTGCATAGAGGGTGCGTCACCAGGGCAGCATGGGGTTCGCAGTGCTGAGCAGCTTCTCTGCATAGCCCCACCGTTCCCTGCTGTGTCGGGTCGTTCCCGTTGGGCTGCAGAGGCTACAGGAGAAGGAAGCAGGGTGGGAGCCTGCACCCACAGTCTCCGCCTGTCTCATGCACAGATCAGGGGGCCTCAGGTCCCCCCAGGAGTGTGCACTATGGCGGGGAGTCAGCCCCACCCTCCCCTGCCCCCTGGACGAGCCACCCAGGGCCCTGTCTCGCTCTCCACTGGGACCCTGCGGCAGCACATTGTGGCCCTGGGCCCCAACCCCACACACTGCCCAGCTGGGCATCATCCCCAGCCCTGCCCAGTTCCCTCCCTCCCAATGGGGGCCTCAATCCCACTCTTCTCCCCACCCACTTACCTGCAGGAGCTGCTGTCTGGGCTGCTTGGCGCCATGTGCACATACATGCATATGGCACCCCCTGTCTCATTACCTTCCTCCCACTTCCTCTCAGCTCCCTGCAGGCTGGATCTCTGCCAGCCTGTAGGGAGCTCATTTCATAGATTTCATAGACATTAGGGCTGGAAGGGACCTCGGAAGATCATCGAGTCCAGCTCCCTGCCCAAAGGGCAGGAAGTCAGCCGGGTTCATAGGATCCCAGCAAGATGAGCATCCAGTTTGCTCTTGAAGGTGTTCAATGTGGGCACTTGAACCACCTCCAATGGCAGGCTGTTCCAGACCTTGGGGGCTCGGACAGTAAAGAAGTTCTTCCTTATGTCCAGCCTGAAACAGTCTTGTAGTAGTTTATGACCATTCGACCTAGTCGTCATTCCTTGGGGCGCTCTGGAGAAAAAAAGTGTTGAAAAACTGCAAAATCCATGGGTTTCTCCAGTAAAATGAGAAATCCGGGTTTGCCTCCAGTAAAAGGTAAAAATCTACTGTTTACTCCGTTTTTCCATGGGAAACGGAAAACCCAGATTCCCTAGCCATCTCCCTTGTTATACCAATAGTAAGTAGTCTGCTCAAAGGCTTGTAAAGGTAACTACTGGGCAGGCATCATGAATGACACGTGCCCCTGGTGGCTGGGGAGGCACAGTTGCTCTGGCGGCGGCAGGAGTGTGGCAGCGGTGGCAGGAGTGCAGTGGCGGTAAGCGCGGAGCTCCCGCAGATGCTGCCAGCGCTATTGGCGGTGGGTGGCGAGCGCCAACCAGGGGTCAGCAACCACCTGCAGGTGCCACCAGCAGCATTGGTGGCAGGCAGCAGCAATCACAGATCGCCCACAGATGCCACCGGCAGTGTCAGCAGCGGGGTGGCGAGTGGTGACTGCCTGCAGGCGAGGCCGACAGTGTTGGCAGTGCCTTTTTGTAGGGGATTCACTGCCATGCTGAGGGGGTGCATGTGCATCTGCGTGCACCCCCTACGCATCACCCCTGGTGGGCATGGTCATTACCAAGTACTGGAACACTGATCATGGGAGGCGTAGTATTTTGTTGCAGGGTTCCAGAGCCTGTGTTTAAAGTGGCTAAAACTGCCACTGGGCCCTGGGTTTGTTTGTTTTTAAGTGGGGTGCAGCTGCCACTGGCCCTTGGATTTACTAAAGGCACTTTGCTAATGTGACCCGGACGGCACTCCAAAACATATCCCCTCTTCAACTGAAAGGATCAGAGCAAGTGCATGAGCACTATGGGAGGTGTAGGGACCCTCCTTCCCCTATAGCAGAGCCAGATCACCAATGGGGACTTAACCATATACTTTTAATGAGAAAAACAGTAGTGGGAACATAATATGTATAAACCAGGGGGTATAGGGGACACTACAATGCCCTGACAGGGCGGGATTCAATAAAGGTTAGGCATTCACATTTGTAGACATATTCATCCAGTTGACAAAAGACAGGTTTAACAAAGTATAAAACACATACAGCACAACAAATAATACTGGCTGGCGAAATATAAAATGCACAAAATACGAAACATCAAATAACAGCCTGGAGAGGGTCCAGAGGAGGCCACCCGCTTGGTAAGAGGGCAGCAGGACAGGCCCTACGAGGAGAGGCTGAAGGACCTGAACCTGTTCAGGCTCAGCAAGAGGAGGTTGAGGGGGGGACCTGGTGGCTGCCTACAAACTCATCACAGGAGATCAACAGCAAATAGGCAGAGCCCTTTTCTCCCCAGCACCACCTGGGGTGACGAGGAACAAAGGTATGGCAGGGGGGGATCCTGGAGCCCAGCAGGGAGCCTCTCCTGCTGGCCGCTGAGGGTCCAACTGCTGCCTGCAGGTCCCACTCCTTCAGGTACTTCTGGGGCAACTGCTCCCATCCCACTGGCCCAGCTCTTGCCAGCTCTTTGAAGCTCCCTCCTTGTGGTCCCTCGCTGGTCTCCCCTGAGTCAGCTGCATGCCCCTTTTATCCCCCTCCAGGTGACCTGAGGGGCCAATCAGGGGACATAGAGGGGGAGTCTCTGGGGCCTGATTGGTGAGGAAAGGGAATTCCAAGCCCTCCAATTATTTCTTACCCTTTCAAAACCCCTGGGCCAAATCACTACCAGCTAGCCCGTCACTCTAAGTAACTGATTTCGTCTATAAATGTCAATGCCTTGCTGGGCCCTGGGGGTGCCAGGACCCACCTCTTGCTGGGTCTAGGTTGCTAAGCTATCTCAGGTAGCACCTGCTTGTGCTTCTGGCCTTGCTCTCAGGCACTCCCTGCCCACTGCTCTCCACAGCAAGCTGCTCCATACAGTGGACAGTGGGCAGCTGGTGTTAGACTAGGCCAGCAATGTGAGGAGCTGGGGGGGAGCGGGTGGGGAGTATGTGAGGAGTTGTGCTCCATCCTCCTGTTCCTGTCCAGTGTCACTGACAACAGCAAGGCCCCCTACATCCAGCAACTGGTGAGCAGAGCCATACAGGATGGACACAGGTGAGGCTTGCCAGTGCGCTGGACAGGGACCATATCTGTTGGGCATCAGCACACAAGTATAGTTGCCATGTCCCCAGGGCTGCTCGCAAATGGGTTGGGACAGGTGGATGCTGGGGGAAGCAGGAGGAGGGGTAGATGCCTGCAGGGAGTACATGCAAGAAGCCAGCCCCATGCACAGTATGCCTGTCATCTGCATGCCCTTGCTCTGCCTCATCGTGGCAGATACCTTTGCTCCACTCCACAGTGAGGACCCCCCACCACTCCCTGGGTGGCAGGGCCAGACTCCAGCCATGCTCCTGTAGATGGGCCCTGTACCACCCCCTGGGTTGGAAGAAACCAGGACAGGAAGATATGGAAGTAAGTCCAGGGAGATGTGTCCTGATTGGCTTTCAGGGCTGTTTTTCAGGCATACTCTTAAAAACAGTGTGGCACCCACCCCACATGGTCCTGCTGGAGCTGGGAAATAGGACCGCTTTGGGAGCAGGACCTGACAGGCACAGGGCATCATAGAAAATGGGGGCTGGACTCAAAGTGAGCAAAAGCACCTGCCTAGTTCTGGGTGAACTCAGGTACCTGTCAGCCCTGGGTCTCCCCATCCCCCATGACAGGGTAAAGTTCCTTGGGGTGAAGTTTCACTCAGAGATGACTGGACAGATGGCATGGGAAAAGACTAAGGCCAAAGCCAAAAAAAAGTGGAACTATGGCAGTTGTGCTGCCTGTCAATGGGGGGGGGGGGGGGGGGGGGGGGGCGTGCATGGCACTCATGAAGGGGGTGTTATGGCACTCATGAAGGTGGTGTTACTGCCAATGCTTCTATACACCACCATATTCTTCCTTTCCCCTCAGATAAAGTCATCCACAGGATTCAAAGAGCCATGTGCAACTTCTTCTGGGATTGGAGAAAGTGGCGAGGACCACACTGTACAAAGCAAAACATTCCAGAGGCAGAGGAATGCGAGATGTCCTGCTGTTGCTCTGGGCCAAGTGTGGAAGAATCCCATCCCAGTCTCTTCCCAGACTCTATTAGGTTTTTTCTTGCATTGTCTTTTCACCTGTCTGTCAACCAGGTGTTAGGCAACCAGATTTTTGGGGGCAGGGTCTCAAGCTCCTGTCACTCTCACAGGTGAGCGGTGATGTGTAACCCGGGTGGCATTCCAAGTGGTACCCCATCTCCAATTGAAGGGATCAAAGCAGGTACACAAGCGCTGTGAGAGGTGTAGGGACTCTCCTCCCCATATAGAGCAGAGCCAGATCATTAATGGGGCCTTAACCATATACCTTTTAATGAGAGAACAGTACTGGGAACATAACAGGCATAAACCAGGGGGTATAGGGGACACTACAACGCCCCAAGGGGACAGGATTCAACAAAGGTTAGACACTTACAATCACTGACAAAAGACAGGGTTAACAAAATACAAAACACAAACAGCAGAACAAACAATACTGGTTGGTGAAATAGAAAAGTCACAAAATACAATATGTCAAATAACAGGCCTAGGTACCTGGAGGTGGGGAAAGAGGGAAAACACAGTGACCCCTTTTCACTGCAACTGCCGGAGCAGCGTGAGAATCCTCCATGAAGCTGCATCCACCAACATCAAAGCTTTGCTCTTGAGAAATCAACTGCCCCCCTCACCCCCCACCATCTGCCCTCCTTACTCCCCACCATCATATTCCCCCTGCCCCTGGCCCCCTGACAGGTGGCATCTTTTTTGGACCTGGAAATATGGTAACCCTATGGTGAGACAGAACTGGGTCCGAGGCAGCACCACGAGGCGTGGAGGGGTGTCACAGGGAGTGGTGTGGGCGGCCTGCAGCCCACCTGCAGCACAGTGGGGATCCCCAGAGGGGCCTGGTGCGCCTGCAGCCACATCCAGAGAGTCCCAGGGAAGCTCCAGGGCTCTTGTGGCAAAGGACAGAGTGCAGGAACATCCCCACTCACCATAGTGGCTGGGCCCCCCCCCTCCCCCCCCCGCCTGCCGCTCCCCACTCCGCCTGCAGGGCAGGAGCAAGTCTAATGTTCCCCCTGTGGGACAGCAGCTCCGGGACTGGGTGCTCACCTGCTTTAGGGACTCCAAGAAGTCCCCACGGTTCCCCAGTGGCCTAGCCGAGTCAGGGTGCCATCAAGGCCGACTGCGCCCTGCCCTCCCTCTCCCCCGCCAGCCCAGTCCTGAATCCGCATCCAATCCATGTTGTGCAGTGTGCATCTGCTTGTGTGTGTGTACACTGCCTTGTCCCAGAGCCTTTGGCTGCAGTTGGGGCTCAGGGTTCGGCCTGCCCCTGCACCCATGTGCCTGTCGATGGGGGGGAGGGGCACTGCCTGGATGGGGCAGGACACTGTCCAGCTGGACCCACATGCGGGGCTGGGCAAGAACTGACAGCCCGGGCTCCACGCCCTTCCCGCAGGGTGCGTCCTTCTCCCCTCCCCCCCCCCCCCCCCCCCCGGGGTCCCAGGGGAGACGCCAGCCCATGTCCAAGTGTGATCTCTATTACGTGGCCTCCAGCATCTCTACATTGGCCCTGGCCCCTGAGCCCAGACCGCCCCAGAGGCTGTGCAGCTCCACACCCTGCTCCAGCACTGTGGCTGTGAACCAGATGCATGGGCGGGCTGGATACTTATATACCCATGACAACAGCCCTCCTGGAAACCCAGGTGCCCTCTGAGCGCTATCACCAGCAGGCCCATGTCCTGCTTTCTCCCATCCCCAGCATCTCCATGGGGATGGCTGGAAAACAGCCCTGACAGGCAATCAGCTCCCCCCACACACACACACTCCGCCACACCGCCAGGCCCCAGTCCCACCCCAGGTGTGCAGGGCCAGTCCTGCAGCCCAAGGGAGGAAAGGGAGGGGGCTCTTCACCATGCAGCAGGGAGACGTGGTTGTCAGCCGTGGTGGGGCAGAGCAGGGTCACATGGACAGGTTTGGCATGGGGCTGGCTGCCCACATGTACTGCTCACCCCTACACCTCCCATAGCTGAATGCCGGTGCCGGGTAGCACTGTTCGAGCTCTCGCAGCATGCCAGAATTGATTGAGCCAGAACCAATTATGGCCAGGTGTTGTGGGGTGCAAACCAATCAATTTAAAAAGCATCTGTGATGGGCTAGCTGGCAGTGACTTAGCCCAGGGGTTTTGAAAGGGCAAAAGATGATTGGAGGACTTGGGATTCCCTTTCCTCACCGATCTGGTAATGATTTGACCCAGGGGTTTTGAAGGGGTAAAAGATGATTGGAGGACTTGGGATTCCCTTTACTCACCAATCAGGCCCCTGGGACTCTGTGTCCCTGATTGCCCCCTTGGGTCACCTGGAGGGAGATAAAAGGGGCAGCACAGCTGACTCAGGGGAGACCAGCGAGGGACCACAGAAAACCCAGATGTTTTGCTCTTATTTTAAAAACCCGCCCAGATGCAGCATAGGGGGCCAAAAAAGAGGACATGTCCAGGAAAACCTGGATGTATGGTAACCCTGCCACCAGGGTGCAGCACACCTGAAACAAGCCCTAGGCATACAGGCTGCGCCTGCTGGCCTCCCCCACCCAGAGCCCTGCAGCAAGTCCAGGCGGTGTGGCCACGCGGGGGCAGGCAGTCGCTCCCCTGCTGCCATGCGCAGCACCAGGCATTCTGGCCCTGTGTTTACCTCCCTTGGGGTCTCCCTCTGCCTGGGCTGGCTCTGCACAGGTCCTGCCAGAGCTAATAGGAATTGCTGGGGGAGTGGGGAGGGGCAGCACTGAGCCCTGTGGCTACCGGCCCTGGGCAGCACCCTTCCCTGCAGCCCCAGTCCCACACACCCTGCTGATAATGCTGGCTTCAGAGCTGACAGAACTCATGCGGGTGAAGTTGGTTCCTTATTCCCAGTTCCCTTTTCAAAGGTCAACCTTATACAATTAAAATCTGTTTGTAATGAATTACACAGGCTAAGAAGTCAGGATTTCCTCAAAAATGTTTATTTAACTAATAAAAATGTAAAATAACATCCTGTGTCAAGTACACAGCCCTGAAAAAAAGACCTGAGATAAGGCTGGGATTATGGGGCAGAATCTCTTTCATGTCACCCCAAAACACATGTCTATGTCACTGGGGGACACTTCCAAATAAATCTTGAGCAGGGTGCTCCCCAACCTGACACTTGGTTTTTGTGTACCAGGCTGCCCACCTAGACCTGAATAGGGAACTAGGTTTGGGCTGGGATTACAGATTCATAGATTCATAGATGCTAGGGTCAGAAGGGACCTCAGCAGATCATCAAGTCTGACCCCCTGCCTGGACAGGAAAGAGCGCTGGGGTCAGATGATCCCACCCAGATGCCTGTCCACCCTTCTCTTAACGAGCCCCAAGGTAGGGGAGAGCACCACCTCCCTTGGAAACCCATTTCAAATTTTGGCCACCCTTACCATGAAGAAGTTTTGCCTGATGTCTAGCCTAAATCTGCTCTTTTTCAGTTTGTGACCATTGTTTCTTGTTACCCCAAGAGGCATCCTAGTGAACAGAGCATCTCTGATTCCTTGCTGCACCCCCACACAAGATCACCTCTCACCCTTCTCTTGCGAAGGCTGAAGAGGTCCAGGTCCTTTAGTCTCTCCTCACAGGGCTTGGCCTGTAAACCCTTAACCATATGAGTAGCCCTCCTCTGGACCCTCTTGAGGCTATCCACATCCTTCTTGAAGCGTGCTACCCAAAACTGGGTGCAGTACTCCAACTGCGGTTTGACTAATGCCTCATAGAGGGGAAGTATCACCTCCTTGGTTCTATTTGTCATGCATCTGCTGATGCACGATAAAGTGCAGTTAGCTTGGCTGATGATTTTGTCACACTGACAACTCAAGTTCGTCTTGGAGTCCACTTATTGGAGTCCTGCCTATTGGGTTGGAAGAGACCTCAGGCAGTCATCAAGTCCAACCCCCTGCTCAAAGCAGGACCATCCCCAACTAGATCACCCCAGCCAAGGCTTTGTCTAGCCAGGTCTTAAAAACATTCAAAGATGGAGCTTCCACCACCTCTCTGGGTAACCTGTCCCAGTGCTTCACCACCCTCCTGGTGAGAGATTATTTGATAATATCCAACCTAAACTTCCTTTGCTGCAACTTGAGACCATTGCTGCTGTCATCTGCTACCACTAAGAACAGTCTAGCCCCATCTTCTTTGGAACCCCCCTTCAGGTAATTGAAGGCTGCTATTAAATGCCCTCTCAGTCTTCTCTTCTCTAAACTAAATAAACCAGTTCCCTCAGCCTCTCCTCATAAGCAGGGATCTGGGTTTTCTGTTTCCCATAGGAAAACAGAGAAAAATGCAGGTTTCCCCTTTACCAGAGGAAAACATGGATATCTCATTTTAATGGAAAAACTCGTGGACTTTGCAGTTTTGCGACAAACTTTCTGCAGGCTGGCAGAGTTCCAGGTAAAAAGGCTTTTTGGGTCACCCCAAAGCACATGTCTCTGGCATTGGGGGACTCTCCCAAAGAAGTCTGGTCAGAGTTTTGTCCAACCCAACGTTCAATTTATGAGAACCAGGCTGCCCACTCACCTGTCACCAGACCTGAATAGCCAGCTGATTAGCCAAATCCCGTTTGGCCTGGGATTATGGATGGAAAACCTTTTTGGGTTACCCAGCAACAGAGGTCTCCACCATCAGAGGACTCTCCCAAAGATGCCTGGGAAACATCTTGCCTGACCTGAAGCTCGGTTTGCAAGTTCCAGGCTGCCAACCCACAGGCCTCAGGCCTGTGTGCTCTGTACAGAACACTGAACAAGGAGCTTGGTTTGGGTTGGGATTATGGGTGGAATTCTTCCTTGTGTTACCCCAAACACAAACATCCCTGCCATCAGGAGACTCTCCCAAAGAAGCTGGGAAGAGCCCTGGGTGATCCAAAGCTCAGCCTATGAGTCACACTGCCAACTCACAGCCCCCCAGGCCTGAATAACAGGTTGGGTTTGGGCTGAGGTTACCTGTGGAAAACTTTTTTGAGTCACCCCACAACATTCATCTATGGCACTGGAGGACTATTATGAAGAAACCTGGGCAGAGTCCTGTTAGCACCACTGTTTCCCAGATGGTGCTAAGGGATCATTAAAGCATAATTGACCCTTAAATGGAACATGAAATACGAATGCAGACAACTCTGTGTCCTAAAATCAAAGTCTCACTTATATGCAGACAACTCTGTTTTAAAAGCAAAGTCTTGGACAACTCAGTATCATAAAGTCAAAGTCTAACTTTAGTAGTCAACAAATATAATTTTAGCAGTTTTTAAATTCAGAGAGACAAAAACATTCAATACAAAAATCTCACTGAATCCCAGATGTTACTTTGCTCAACAGAAAAGACAGCTACTCAGTTCCTGGAAGCAAAGGGTATATGGGGGACTGGGAGGGTCCAGACAGGTGTTGAAGGCTGGATTCATGATGACCAAGATGTTTAACTTTCTTGTTCCCCCTTTTTATGCTTTCCTTCAACTTTACTCCTGTGATGACTCTTTGTTTTTGGATTGGTCTCTCTGCAGTCTGTTCATCTTTTATCCCATCAGCATATCCCTGTGTCTAACAGACCCATCACAAGCACACTTCTTAATTTTACCTTTTTGTGGTGTCTTACTTTGGGTATTCTCCAGTGGTCTCTCTAATCACCTTTCATTAATATATCCAATCCTTTCATCACTCTGATTCAGCTAGTTGGTGCCAAATTCAGTTAACTGGAGCTAGTAACAAGGACATTGCTATATTATGTTAAAAGAACTGCTCACAGTGATAAACAAGAAAAGATTTAATACAATGATCACCTATGAGCCATACAAAAATAACTCAAAGTCAGCTAATAAAAAAAAGTTAAAAAGGACAAAACTTAAGCAATGATTTTAAAAGGGTAAATATAAACAATACTATAAGCAGGTGCAACTTCAAAGCGTTAAACATAACAAGCTACCCTAACAGTCCTACCCAACCTGATGCTCAGTTTGTGAGTGCCACCCTGACAACTGACAGGCCCCTGGACTACGTGCTCTGTACCTAGCCCCGGATATGGATCTCAGTTTGGACTGGGATTATCAGGTAAAATCCTCTTCAGGTCACCCCCAGAACAAACATCACTACCACCTGGAGACTACTGAAGAATTTTGGGAAGCTACTGCCCAGCCCAAAGCTTGGTTTTTGCATGCCAGCCTGTAAACTGACAGCCCCCAGACTTGTGTGCTATGTACACTCCTGTGACTAAGGAGCTGATTTGGGGCTGGGGTTATGGGGCAAAATCCACCTTGGATCACCCTGCAACACTCCACTCCACCACCCAGAGACTCTCTGGAAGAAGTCTGGGCAGATTCTGTCCTTCGATACGGTATCCCACCCCATACTGGTGAACAAGTTAAGAGGCTGTGACTTGGATGACCACACAGTCCGGTGGGTGGCGAATTGGCTAGAGGGTCGCACCCAGAGAGTCGTGGTGGATGGGTCGGTATCGACCTGGAAGGGTGTGGGCAGTGGGGTCCCGCAGGGCTCGGTCCTGGGACTGATACTCTTTAATGTCTTCATCAGCGACTTGGACGAGGGAGTGAAGTGTACTCTGTCCAAGTTTGCAGATGACACAAAGCTATGGGGAGAAGTGGACACGCCAGAGGGCAGGGAACAGCTGCAAGCACACCTGGACAGGTTGGACAAGTGGGCAGAAAACAAGAGAATGCAGTTCAACAAGGAGAAATGCAAAGTGCTGCACCTAGGGAGGAAAAATGTCCAGCACACCTACAGCCTAGGGAATGACCTGCTGGGTGGCACGGAAGTGGAAAGGGATCTTGGAGTCCTAGTGGAGTCCAAGATGAACATGAGTCGGCAGTGTGATGAAGCCATCAGAAAAGCCAATGGCACTTTATCGTGCATCAGCAGATGCATGACGAACAGAACCAAAGAGGTGATACTTCCCCTCTATCAGGCGCTGGTCAGACCGCAGTTGGAGTACTGCGTGCAATTCTGGGCGCCGCACTTCAAGAGGGATGCGGATAACCTGGAGAGGGTCCAGAGAAGGGCCACTCGTACGGTTAAGGGCTTGCAGGCCAAGCCCTACGAGGAGAGACTAGAGAAACTGGATCTATTCAGCCTCCGCAAGAGAAGGTTGAGAGGCGACCTTGTGGCTGCCTATAAGTTCATCACGGGGGCACAGAAGGGAATTGGTGAGTATTTATTCACCAAGGCGCCCCCGGGGGTTACAAGAAATAATGGCCACAAGCTAGCAGAGAGCAGATTTAGACTGGACATGAGGAAGAACTTCTTCACAGTTCGAGTGGCCAAGGTCTGGAACGGGCTCCCAAGGGAGGTGGTGCTCTCCCCTACCCTGGGGGGTCTTCAAGAGGAGGTTAGGTAGGCATCTAGCTGGGGTCATCTAGACCCAGCCCTCTTTCCTGCCTATGCAGGGGGTCAGACTCGATGATCTATTGAGGTCCCTTCCGACCCTAACATCTATGAATCTAGGAAC
>NW_005843441.1:88728-92501 GCF_000455745.1 Alligator sinensis
GAGGTGGTGCTCTCCCCTACCCTGGGGGTCTTCAAGAGGAGGTTAAATAAGCATCTCTCAAGCAAATCCCGGGATGTCATTCTCCCCCTGTACTCGGCCTTAGAGAGGCCGCAGCTGGAGTACTGCGTCCAGTTTTGGGCTCCACAATTCAAAAAGGATGTGGAGAAGCTTGAGAGAGTCCAGAGAAGAGCCACGCGCATGATCAGAGGTCAGGGAAGCAGACCCTACGATGACAGGCTGAGAGCCCTGGGGCTCTTTAGCCTGGAAAAGCGCAGGCTCAGGGGTGATCTGATGGCCACCTACAAGTTTATCAGGGGTGACCACCAGTATCTGGGGGAACGTTTGTTCACCAGAGCGCCCCAAGGGATGACGAGGTCGAATGGTCACAAACTACTACAAGATCGTTTCAGGCTGGACATAAGGAAGAACTTCTTTACTGTCCGAGCCCCCAAGGTCTGGAACAGCCTGCCGCCAGAGGTGGTTCAAGCGCCTTCATTGAACACCTTCAAGATGAAACTGGATGCTTATCTTGCTGGGATCCTATGACCCCAGCTGACTTCCTGCCCTTTGGGCAGGGGGCTGGACTCGATGATCTTCCGAGGTCCCTTCCAGCCCTGATGTCTATGAAATCTATGAAATCTATTGAGGTCCCTTCCGACCCTAACATCTATGAATCTATGAATCTATGAATAAGATTCCAGCTTGACCCAGTGCTCATTTTTGAGTGCTAGCCTGCTACCTGACACCCAGCCCTCAATACCTGCATGCTACGTACATTGTGCCAAAAAATAATCTTATTTTGTGCTGGGATGATGGGGCAAAACCCACTTTGGGTCACCTGAAGCCACACATCTCCCTGACTCAATAAGTCTGGGCAGGATGGTGCCTGGCCCAAAGCTTGGTTTTTGCATGCCAGCCAGCTAACTGAGAGCGCCCCCTCCTGGTTTGTGTGACAACTAATCAGCACCAAATAAGGGGCTGGGGTTGAGCTGGTATTTCCAGGCAAAATCCTTTCCTGGTTACTCCGAACTGTACCTCTCCACCCCTGGAGTGGGGTGTCTGGTGGGGAGGGTTCTCCCAAACAGGGCTGCCCGGGGGTGGGGGGCAATCAGGGCTACTGCCCCAGGCCCTGCACTTTGGGGGGCCCTGCAGAGCTGGGTGGAGTGGCCGTGGGGACTTTGCACCACCACCGCCAGCTTGGTGTCCGGCCACTCGCTCACCCACCATCACCACCCGCCCCGGGGCTGCTGGTTTCTTCACATCCAGGGCACACAGGATTGGGGTGGGGGCAGGGCCCCACAAGACCTGATTTGCCCCAGGCCCTGCACCCTGCTCAGGTTGGCTCTGCTCCCAAAGAAGACTTTTCAGGCCACATTTGATCCTCGTCTTTTTCTGCCTGAGATTTCTGTAAATGACATTAAGTAAGCTGGTAGCATAAGAGGTTTTTTTGAAGCTGTGATGACATTAAGTAAATTGAAATAATCCTATATGCATGTCTAGCTCTATATCAAATTACCAAACCATGCCTTCTCAAATGCCAATAGCTGGCTTTTTGGAGATGATAGTACCCTATTCCCTTGCCCCCACAATCCCTTTCTTGTATATTTAGGTCTCTTTTATTTAAGTATCTAGAATGTTGCTAGTTAAAACGTGTCACCAGTGCTGATTAATTCAACATAAAACATTAGACATTCACAAATTGATGAGTTTGCTAAAATAAAGGTGTTCTCATTGCAGGTACAAGGTAGTTGGGGTAACGTGCAATACTGACAACCATTTTGTATGTTTCCACAAACTTGGTGAAACTGAGAACTGGCATTACCACAATGGGATTTTAGAATTAAAAAAGGTTGGGTGTGGAGATCCACCAGACACTGAAGAAGAGTTCTCCAGAGCTCTTAGGAAGGTAAGCACACCAAGCCATGTTGTTGCTGTACAAATGTCTCAGAAACAATAAGGACATCAGCAAGGGCACACACAAATTGTTAAATATATGACAAAGCCTCACTCTCAGGAATTGGGAACACTGTACAGGTCAGGTTCACCTGCTACCATAACTTACAGCAGATAGAACTACCTGTGACTGATATGGCCAAGTGCTGGCTAGCAGTTAAATAACCTGGCAACCTCTAGAGTGCCAATGGCTTTGTGCAGAAGAGTACCTTAGAGGCAGATACTAGTCTTATCCCTGACAGAGGAAATGCCACCAAAAAAATATGGAACTGAAGTCCACTCTATGACTGGGTAGACTGGATTCTTTAAGCCTGGTTGGCAGCTAGTCTAGAAGTGGAGCTCCAATAGATGGATGAATGGATGATCTCCTTTGCTCCGGCAGCTCGTGCGGCCAAGCTGGTTCCTGCCTTTCCTGGCACCTGCTATCTTGGCACCTGCCTTTCCTTTGGATTAAAACAGCAAGGCTGCAAGGGGTGTGTGAGCAGCTCAGTGTCTCCGTATACACTGCCCAGGGTTTTGTGCTTCACTTTGATCTTTCAAGCACTACTTTCAGCAAGCTGATATCTCACTCAGCATAATTCTGTTGTCTCGCAAGACAGACGAATGCCTACTGCTAGTATTACTGGTGCTAATACTGGGATTTTCATGGATTCATAGATGGTAAAGCCAGAATCTGTTCTCATCTATCTTCTACATTCTGTTATTGGATGGAACGGTGTACATTGATAATGATGAGTCATTTTTTAAATTAAAACAATATTTACCTGAATCAAAAATATTTTTAAATGTAAGATGACCACCCTAAATAGGTAGATTCCAATAACAGAAAATTATAACATCCTATCATTCTATAATTTGTTGTAATTCTACATGTATAGAATCTAATTATTGGAGGGTTGTGGGTGGGGGAAGAGGAAAGGTCCCACCCCACCCCTACCTTGGGTTTGGTGGTGGATGGGCTGAGGTTGTGATGACCCCGGGGCAACCATGGGGAACCCTCACTTGGGCCCTTTCGTGGGGTTCAGGGGGCACGGGAGGGGATGAGGGAGAGGCGGAAGTTTACCTGGTTTCAGGGTGTCTGGGGCTTGGCAGAGGGGGCTAATGGGAGGGTTAGCATGAGGCTGGGGTGGGTTTTCAGGACTGAGGGCGGCGGGATCCGTGGTGTATAACTGGTTTACCTGCACCCCTGCTGTAATTCCGCAGGGAAGACAGCAGGGGGTAGGTTGGTACGCGGCTCCCCCTGCTGGAATCTAAGGGGACTTGTACAGCATGCTTCATTTGCTGGAAAGCACAGTAGCATCTGCAAACACTGAGGTGACTCTCTAAAAACATTTTTTTAATGTTGTAAACCTATTTAATTTAATGAGGATTAAACCCTGATTAACCTCCGGTTCCGGCCAGACACGATTCGATGTTGACTTGCCTCAATGTGCTTAGTTCGGAGGCGATGCGAGGCTGTATTGCTTCGTTGCGCTTAGGCGGGAGTCGATGCGATGTTGGATGGCCTGGGGTTAGGGTTAGGGTTAGGGTTGGATGGCCTCTTTGTGCTTAGGTCAGAGGCAATGCGATGCTGCATTCCCTCGTTATGCTTAGGGTGGAGGGGATGCGGTGCGGGATTGAGTCGTTGTGTTTAGTGGGATACGATGCAATGCTGGTTGGCCCCGTTCAGTCTAGGCGGGAGGCGATGCGATGTTGGATGCCTTCGTTCTGCCCAGGCTCAAGGCGATGCGATCTTGGGGTGCCTTGCGCTTAGATTGGAGGCGATGCGATACTGGATTCCCCTATGGGCGACTGGTGCCGCCTTAGGTGGGCGGGGGGGG
>NW_005843441.1:92712-95586 GCF_000455745.1 Alligator sinensis
GAGCCTGTGGGGTCGCTGGCACGCTCAGGGGGTGCGCGTGCACCTCCGTGCACCCCCTACAGGTCGGCACTGGTCAGAGGCTCGGTGAGGCTTGGCTGTGCTTAAACGGAAACAATTGCTCTGCTGCCTCGCGATACACAAGACGACCCCCACAGTAGGAATCGCAGGGCCCCGCCAGACCCAGGCACGGTCCCATAGGGAACGCAAGGTGCCAAGCCTCCTCCCCCCCGCCAACTATAGCATCGCATCGTCTGGCTCCGAAAGGAATGGGAATGCTCTCCGCCTCCCGCAAACCTCGCGCCGCTGAAGGCAAAGGTCGCAGCGAGCACGCCCAGCCCCTGCCTGCAGCCTGACCTCCGCTCCCCCCTTACGCCGCTCTGCCCCCCGCAACCGCGCTCAGCGCCCGCTCCCGCACTGCCCCGCAGCCAGCTGCCGCCGCGCCGCACCCCCTCCCTCTCCTATCTGCACAGGGCCTCCCCCCGCCCTAGCTCCAGACTTCCGCGCCCCTCATCGCGTCTTCTCGGGCAGCTGGGCCGCGGCCGCCCCTTTCCTCCGCCGGTAATTCGCGTATTTGTACGATCATTTCAGCCCTTGCACGATGTGCAATAGATCCTAGTGTTCAAAGTGTGCCAGAATTTTGTCCCGTCGTTAAGTTAGGGGAAACGTGCCGGGCTCCTCTGATCCCTTCTGCTTTTGCCGGCCGCTTGTGCGGGATCGGAGCTGCATGCCCAAATTCCAGTTCCTTATTCAGTTCTATATACTTAGCACAGTGGCTGGGGTGCTGTCAATTGGCAGCCTGACAAGACCAAGTGGCGCTTTGGACCAAGCAAGTCTCTCATCAGACGTGTTCGGCAGCGTCCCCCAGTGGCAAAGAGATGTGTTCTGTGATGGCCCAAGAAGGATTTATCTCTAAAATCCCAGCCCAAAATCCAGTTCCTTCTTGGAGTTCATATACTCAGCACAGGGGCTGGGGTACTGTCAGTGGTAAACCTGGCATGGCCAAACGGCGCTTTGGACCAGGCAAGTCTCTGGTCATTGATGTCCAGCAGAGAGCCCTGGTTGCACAGAGATGCGGTCTGGGGTGGTCCAAGAAGGATATCTAGGTATAATCCCATCCCAAAATCCAGTTCTTTATTCAGATCCATATACTTTGCACTGTGGCTGGGCTATTGTCAGTTGGCAGCCTGGCATGGCCAAACTGCACTTTGGGCCAGGCAAGTCTATGGTCAGAGATGTCGAGATCAGTCCACTGGTGTCACTGGCATGGCATGGGGTGACCTAAGAAGAATTTCAATCTATAATCCCAGCCCAAAATCCAGTTCCTAATTTGGGTCTATATACTTAGCACAGTGGCTGGGGTGCTGTCAATTGGCAGCCTGGCATGGCCAAACCGTGCTTTGGGCTAGGCAAATCTTTCATCAGCAATGCCAAGGAGTGTCCTCTAGTGGCACAGAGATGTGTTCTGGAATGGGCCAAGAAAGATTTCTGGGTATAATCCCAGCCCAAATGCCAGTTCATTATTCAGGTCCATATATTTAGCACAGTGGCAAAGCTGCTGTCAGTTGGCAGCCTGGCATGGTGAAACTGCACTTTGGGCTGGACAAGACTCTGGTCAGATGCATCCGGTACAGCCCCCCAGTGGCACAGAGGTATTCTTATAGGTGGCCCAAGCAGAATTTCTAGCCATAATCCCAGCCCAAAAGCCAGCTCCTTATTCAAGCCATTATAGTATAGCAGCCTGGGGGCTCTTAGTTGGCAGCCTGGCATGGCCAAACTGTGCTTTAGGCTGGGCAGAACTAAGGTCAGGCTTCTTTGGGACAGTCCCCCGGTGGCATCGATAGGATGCCAAGGTGCTCGGCGGAGGCCATGTGCGGGTCGGGGCCCAGGGGCCTGCTCCTGCCCCTGCTCTACCTCTGGGTGCTTCCCCACCTTGGCCCGCTCCCCTGGCAGGGGCCAGGAGCCAGGCGAGAGGAGGGAAGGCCATGTACGCTTCCAGCTGGCTCCAGCTGCTTGGCTGCCCATGCCACCCGCACCAAAGCCATCTGGATGCGGGCCAGCAGTGCTGAGACCGGCTCCATGCAGCCCTCGGCCTCCAGGCTAAGATGGGACACAGGGAGATTAGATGATATAGGTGTATCAATGCTCCATGCCCTTGCTGCAAGCTGCCCGGAAGAAGGGCAGTCGTGTGCAACTCAGCGAACGGACCAGCAGGCACCTGGCAACCGCAGACAGGCTAATGGTCAGTGGAGCAGCCCCAGGAGCTGGCCTGCCCCAGTCCATGGCTCCCAGGCACGTACCTGTCATATTGAATGAAATAGTTTAAATGTTTGTAATGGTTGCCCATTAGCCAGTTTAGGAAGAAGACAAGATTTATCTCCTTATCTAGGCCATTGTTTTGGTCTACATGCGAAGATCCTGACTTTGCTCAAAGTCTTAACTCTTGAATTTTATCTTTAGAGGCCTTTTACAAAGTTAACCTAAAAATGACCCTTAAGCAAATATCCCGAGTTCCGAGAGATCAAACCCTAGGGCCTTTTGACAAGATTGGAAAGAAAAGGTCACTTGCAGTGGTATGGAAGTTCCCCAAAGTAATTAAAATGATCAACAAAAGAAACTAATTACCAAGTAAAAGAATCTGTAAAGTAAGATCCGAGCCCAAATTTGGGAGTAATGACAGGTTTGGGTAGGAGTGGCCCAGGACGGCAACTCACTCAATAAAAACTGTAACCTACTCTCCCAAATTGGAGGTGACTATACTTGCAGAACAACGAAGGAAGAATCGCAAGTGTAGGCCGGATCAGATTGATCACCTGAACCACCCTCTCCATGAACACGAATCTCTTAGTTCACGCTGAAGCTGCAGAGCGCCCGAAA
>NW_005843441.1:95723-100254 GCF_000455745.1 Alligator sinensis
GTATTGCTGAGGTGAGCCCATTGAACCGTACTACTGAGGCCAACCCATTAAATTGTACTACTGAGGAATGAAACCATATTTTGGTGTTTGGCTTCTCGGAATTCTAGGATTGTAAGTATATTATGAAAATAATAGGATTGATTCAAATTTAACTTTTAGTTGTAATTGTAGTTGTTTTTGTAATACTAATTCTTATAGCATTGTTTGGGAAGGAAGTGCATTCGGAGCATTGTTTCTGATATATGTAATTATTGTGTTCTTAATGTTTGTGGTATTTCTTAAAGCTAAGCAGTGTTATATGCGTAGCAAAGAATTTTAAAATAAAATTGTGTTGTATGAATTAAGTGTGTAATCATTGTGGAATCATGCAAGTAGCTAGCTACTCCCCCAGCCAGTGCATCAAAACGAATCAGTAAATTGTGTGGGATCTTCTCTATTCCATAACCCACTAGAGACAATACTGTCTCATCTACTCCTGCCCTTAGCTGCCAAACAGGCTCCATCCTCTCCTGTGGCGCTGCTGCATCGGCCTTCCCTGCCCCATGCTGCTGGGACTCTTGCTTTCTCCTCCTGCTGACCAAACACCTTGCAGGTGCGGGCAGGGCCATAAGTGGGTGCATACAGCCTCCAAAGGACACTGATCACGGTCCTGGCCTCCAACACAGGCTGCCCCATCCCCTGTCACACCCCAGCCTCCACCCCATAGCAACTCCAGGGCTCCCAGCCTGCACCCCACCTCCACACCAGCACTCCCAGCCTCCTACATGCAACCCCTGTCCCTGCACCCCAGCGTCCCTGCCTGTACGGGTGAAGGGCAGGCCCCTGACATGGGCCCAGATGGCCCATTCGGTGCCAAGCCTCAGTGGGATGGACCCACTGGCCTTTCCCGGCACCGGCCCAGCCAAGGCCTCTCCCTGCCCAAAGGGTGGGGGTCACTCTTACCTTGGTCCCAGGGCTCCTACAGGAAGGACCTGACTAGAATTGGCTTCTCACTTGGGCCCACAGGGGTCTGACCTCTGCATGCCCCACTTCCTGGGGCCACCTGGCTCCCCGGCCCAGAGCTTACCCCCACTCCTGGGAAGGCCCCAGGGCTACCAAGGGGCCAGGGGCAGTGTGACTGCCTCTGCTCCTGGGGCTCTGAAGGCCACCTCTGCCCCCACCCCAGGGCAGGCCAGGGCCTGGTCGCACTGCAGGCTCACAAGCAGAGTATGTCCATGGCTCCACTGCAGCCCAGACCCAGGCTGCCCCAGCGATGCCTCCTGGGCTGGGGCCAGGGGAGCCCTGCGCATGGCAGAGGACCCAGCAGGGCAGCTCATCTCTGGGCATAGGGCACCCAGAGCAGCAGGATGGAGCTGATGTACAGGGAACTTAGAACAGAGTTGCATGCCGGTGGCTGAGGGAAGCTGCCTGCGCAGTGCCACTGGGGTCAGGAGAGAGCCTGGTGCTGAGTACAGGCTGCGCAGGCCTGGCCTGGCAGCCTCCAGAGACCAGAATGAGGCAGAGACAGCGAGTGTTAGGGCAGGGGGAGCAGTAGCGGGACCAGCTGTGCCCAGGGGTTCTCTGCACGTGGCCCAGGCCAGAAGGTGCGCAGGGCACACGAAGAAAAGGGGAAAGAACGTGTGATGTCAGCGCGGGGAGAGCATGTGGAGACAGACAGAGCAAGACTTGTGGTAGCAAGGTGCTGAGTATGGGCAGCGTGGGGGTCTCCTACGTGTTTGCCCTGTGCTGAGAGCAGTGCTGTGCTGGGTGGGGGGTGGTGCCAGGGCCAGGTTCAGGCCCAAGCAGGGCGCTCCCTTGAGCAAGGGCAGCTGCACAGATGTTTGCTGAGGGAAACTGATGAGAAGTGGGTACCGCGGGCTGTACTGAGCTTTGGGTGTTTGGGTTTGGCATCTCATTGGCTTCAGACTTAGATGGCAAGTGAATGTGCTCTCTTGTTAAACTTCAGACCAAAAAGAAGGTGGTTTTCCCAGGGTGGAATTCGCTGTTCAGACTGCCCGGTCATGCTATACAGGGGACCTGGGGGCAGAGGAGGCCGAAGGCAAATGGAAACAAAAAGACTAGTGATCGCTATTTAAGAACAATTAAAACTATGCCTGTTTTGTATGGAAGCTGGCTGCAGTGTGACATGGCCCTGAGATCAAGAGCTGTGTGAACACGATTGTTCTTTTCCTTCCCGTTAGGAAGACTAGTGGACACGAAATGCTGAGGAGGGACTTGGCTTTGTTCTGAAGCATCTGTGGTGGAAAGCAGTGTTCCAGCAACGGGATTGTTGGAGCAACAAAGTGCGAGAAATGTGTTTACACTTTGGTACAATTGTAGCAGAAAGCCCCCTTTTCCTCTTGCCTGCATTTGCTCTCCCCTCTTTAAATATGTTTTTCCTCTTCTACCTTTTCTTCCTTCCTCTTTCTTTCACTTTAAGATAAGGAATTGTGTCTTAAAATTTGTATGTGTGCATTTTGTATCACCCTGTGTATTTTGGTATTTTTATCTGTGTGCGCCATGGCATTACTTCTGTAGCTTGTATTTTATACTCCTCACCTTTCAGCTTTCAACTAAATGTGTTTAGTTTCATAAGTAAGTTATACATTGTAACAATGTTAACAAGGGCAGGAATCAAACTGCCCTTCCCTGTATCAGGCTGGCCCCTGAAAGAGCGAGTGAATCAGTAATTGAATGTGTAACATGGTAGCAGGCAGCCATTAACACCTGGGAAGCTGCAGATCAACCAAGGGAAGAACTCATTAGAAGACAATGTAACAACCGGGAAATCTCTAAACGTCACTGATCAAGGGCTAGAAGCCCTGGCCTGAGTTATTCAATGCCGGGGACCAACTTTTGGGCTGAATATCTCCAGATCGACCACTCCCAGAGCCCTATTCAAAATTCATCAATGGGCTCCCAAACCTGCACGTACATGTGGACAACCCCGGGGGCTGACAGATGTCATCCAGTAGCCACCAAGGGGGGAAGTCCCATGAGGGTCAATGACCCCTGGATTGGGCAAACCTGAAAACTGGGGAGTCACCAAAGTCTGCCAAGGACAGATAAAAAGCAGTGAAAAGTGACCCTCAGTGGCACCCTCTTGATCTCCAACTCGACCAGCACCTGACCTGTCCAGCCAGAAGGACCAGCCGGCGACCCCCTTCTGGAGGATAACACCACGCTGAAAGAAGCCTTGACTGGCCATTGACGGCAGACTCCAGCGCTTGTAGGATAGGTATACCTGACTCTGTAGCTTGCTACTGTGTGTGTGTATGTGTGTGCATGGGGGGGGGACCAGCCCCAAGGTTTATGATTTAACTCATTACAGTGTTTCAATCCACCTAATAAACCAGAATTTTAAGGATCCTGAGTTGGACATTTGTAGCCAACACAATAATCGTCATCATCACAATAATACTAACAATACTACGAATAACAAAGTGGTGTTTCCCCAGGGTGAGGCTCACCCCTTGCACTTCAGGTGTGCTGACCCCTGTGATTTCCCCACACAGGAAACTCGACTGCACAATTTGTGGCAGTGTGGGACTGCATTCGTGCTCTCCCTGGCTTGCCTGCAGACAGGCTCTTGTGTGACTGCAGACATCTGGGAGGCAAAGGAAGAGGAAGGCTGTGTTAGGGTGGGTGTGCAGGTTGGCTGGAGCAACCTGTCCCGGGTGCCCTGGTGCTCTCTTACCGGCTGCGTGCTGCTGCAGCAGGGGCATCCTCCAGCAAGCAAGTGCAGGCAAGTCCTCTGGGTGCTGCAACTGGGGTGCCTGGTGACATGGGCCATGCAGGTGCGTGGTGTAGCGTGCTCCCAGCTCCAGCCCTCAAGGGTAGCCTGTGTCCTTCCTGCAGTGGCTGTGGCATGGCACTTTGTGACCCCTTTGGAAAGGAATACGTGGACCAATGGCTGGAAGTTGCAGCAAGGTAGGTTTACGTTGGAGATCCAGGAACATGTCTTCCCTGTCAGAGCAGGGGAGGACTTTCTACCAGCGGAGATGTCAAGGAGAGGCTGGATGGGCACTGGTCCAGGAGGGTCTAGGCCCAGCAATGCCTGTGCTCTGCTGTGGGGGTGTCCCGGGCTTCTGGGCTGTGCTGGTTGCCCCCACCCCCTTTCTGCTCCATGTGTCAGGTTTTGAAGCCTCTCCCAGAGGCGCTGGGGATGGGGCTGGGCCGTGCCAATGCTCCTGTTGGCTCCAACCCGGCAGAGTGCTGGCTGGAGGGTCTTGCCCCGGCGCTCAGGCTGAGTCCCAGCTGTACTGGGGCAGGGAGGGATTTCCCCCCTGCTCGGGGGGTGCCTTCTTCTGCAAGGTCTGACTTGTCTGGACTGGGCTATCCTTGGACTGGGGGCAGGGCTCGAACTGTGCAGGGAGGGAGGCTGCAAAACAATTGGCTGCCCTTCACGAAGCTCTAATAAAATCGGAGACCCCGCTCACATTTTCAAATCTTACAGGGGGGCTGTTGTCTCTAGGGGGGCTCAGCCCCCGCAGCTGCCCCGCCGTTCCAACCCTGACCCGCGCCCCGGCGACCCCCGCTGGCCCCGCGCGGG
>NW_005843441.1:100773-101908 GCF_000455745.1 Alligator sinensis
CGGGGCCGCTGCCCGGCTGTGCCGCCCCGGGGAGCCGCTGACGCCGCCGCCGCCGCCCCGCAGTGTTCCAGACCGGCATGGTGGGCTACCCCGAGGCCCTGACCGACCCCTCCTACAAGTCCCAGGTCCTGGTGTTGACCTACCCCCTCGTGGGCAACTACGGCATCCCGCAGGATGAGCTCGACCCGCACAGCCTCAGCCGGGTGAGTGCTGGGGGTGCTGGCGGGGGCCGCAGAGCCGGCCAGGCCCGGGCTGCTGGCAGCGGGCGGCAGGCTGGCATCAGCTCTGCTGTGAGGCCCTGACCGACCCCTCCTACAAGTCCCAGGTCCTGGTGTTGACCTACCCCCTCGTGGGCAACTACGGCATCCCGCAGGATGAGCTCGACCCGCACAGCCTCAGCCGGGTGAGTGCTGGGGGTGCTGGCGGGGGCCGCAGAGCCGGCCAGGCCCGGGCTGCTGGCAGCGGGCGGCAGGCTGGCATCAGCTCTGCTGTGAATTTGGCCGGAGCAGCCCGGACTCCCGTGGGCCCTGGCGACTGTCCAGCCTGGCAGGGCTGTCCTCCAGGGCTGGCCAGAGGGGCACAGATGGGTCTGTGGCCGCTGGGAAAAGATGCTGCGTGCTGGGGCTGGCTGGCTGGCAGGGTTGCCGTTCAGCCCTGGGCCAGGGCAGGGCCCCTCTGCTGCGTTGTGGGTGCTGCCTTGCCTCGTGGCGCCAGGCAGTGCCTCTCCCCTTAGGGAGCCAGCCTTGAATCTGCAGCCCCGGGCGGCCGCATACCAGCCATGCCACCTGTCGGGCTGCGTTAGCATCGCTGCCCAGGAGCCAGCATGTGCCAGGACTGCTGGCTCCCCTGGGGCTTTGCATCAGCACAGCTCTGCCATGAGTCGGCAGGGAGCCCGTGCCCATGCAGCCTCTTGCAGGCCTGCACAGGGGGCCCACAGGGCTGCTAGGAGGAGTTCCAGCCTGTCCTCCCTAAGTGGCTGGGCCAGGGGTGTCTCTGGCTCCCTGGAGGTGTCTTGGGGGCCATGTCCAGTCCTTCATCGTTGCAGGACGTTTGCCAGTAAGGAGTCCCCAGGGTCAGAGTCCAGCCTTGCTAGTGGCGGCAGGGGCCCTGTCGGCCCCCCCCTCACATGGATCCA
>NW_005843441.1:101918-122071 GCF_000455745.1 Alligator sinensis
GGTGCCCTGTCGGCCCCCCCCTCACATGGATCCAGCTCTGTCCTGACTGGTCCTGCAGGGCAGCTGGCCTAACCCCTCTCCACCCTGCTCTAGGTCCTCTGCTCAAGTCTGGCCTTGGGGGTGTTCCTGGCCATATGTCCCCCTTGCCCATGTGCCAGCCCCGTCCTTCAGCTTAGCTGGCTCTCCCTACAGTAAATGCATGCTCCTTGGCTGTGATGTCCCTGGCCTGGGCCTGACGGGTTTCCTAGCCCCTCACTGGCGTGTCCTGGGTCACGCCTGCCCTCTTCGTGCTGGTGGCATGTTACACACTGGTGCACCCAGGGATGCCACCACCAGCACCTCTGCCCTCTCCAAGGGCCTCTTTTTTTCCTCCTGCCTTGGCTGATTCTAGGCAGTAGGAAAGCCTGAGCATGCCCCTCCAGGGTGCCAGGGTCCCTTCCTGGGCCCCATATGGGAGAGGGCCAGGCCCCAGTGTCTGCTGCACCCTGAGAATGGGGCACGCACAGTTCTGCAGCCTTGTGCCCCAGGGCGGCTCCCTGCTCCCCCAGGCCCTGCTCCCCACCCTGCTCACCCCACCTCTGCACACAGTGGTTCGAGTCCAGCAGGATCCATGTCGCAGCACTCATCGTGGGCGAGTGCTCCCAGGTTTGCAGCCACTGGAGCGTCCCTGGCCTGGAAGGTGGGCCTGGGCAGGGGGTGGGGTGGGGTGGGGTGGGGGCCTACAGGGAGCTCTGGTGCTAATGCCCATCGCTCCCAGGGGTGGACACCCGTGCGCTGACAAAGCGAATCCGGGAGAAGGGGACGCTGCTGGGGAAGCTGGTGCCAGATGGGACCCCCGAGAAGAGCGTGCCCTTCGAGGATCCCAACACGCGGCACCTGGTGCATGAGGTCTCCCTGAAGGTATGGCCAGGCCCTCTGCCCCTTGGAGGGGGTGGGGGCCAAGGGGAGGACAGGACAGTGCTGAGCACATGGGTGATGGAAGCGTCCTGGACACTAGGTTGTTTCCCCACTCCCCTCCAGCCCTGCTGGTCTTGGGGGGTCTCTGCCTGTGCCCTTCCTCCCCGCTGGCTCAGGAAGTGCTGTCAGCTTCAGGCTGGGGCCCATGCTCCTGTTGTCCTGGGTCAGCAGGGGCTTGCACCTG
The DNA here is from genome assembly GCF_000455745.1 of Alligator sinensis. Lineage (NCBI taxonomy): Eukaryota > Metazoa > Chordata > Crocodylia > Alligatoridae > Alligator > Alligator sinensis. The sequence goes on from NW_005843441.1 coordinate 103,060, forward strand.
GCCTGATGGCCATGTGGCTGCTGCACTCTGACCCTCGAACCCCACAGGAGCCCCGAGTGTTCAACCCCAGCGGCTCGGTCCAGATCATGGCTGTGGACTGCGGCCTGAAGTACAACCAGGTGCGATGCCTGTGCCAGCGTGGCGCAGCCGTGACTGTGGTGCCCTGGGACCACCCCCTGGACAGTGCAGGTGCGTGCGGGCCCCATCCGACTGGGGTCAGGGGCGGTCAGTGGTAAGGCTGAGTGTGTGGGTATGAGGGCCAGGGGCCAAGGTGCCAAGGGTGGAGCCAGCTGCATGTGCACAAGAGCAGGAGGCCTGGAGCTTGCCAGGGTGGGTTGAGGGACAGGAGGCACCTGGGGCTTGGAGCCCTGGTACAGTCACCCCAAATGGCGCTAGACCCAGTGACAAACCCTCTCAGCCATCAGTGCTGGGAGAGGGGGAAGGGGAGTTGGGGGTGTGCTGGGCAGAGCAGGGGCAGTGTCTGCTCCGACCATCCCTGTCCCTTAATCCTAACCCTTGCCCCACAGAGTTTGATGGGCTGTTCATTAGCAATGGCCCAGGAGACCCACAGCGCTGCCAGGAGACTATCGCTGGCCTGCGCCACGTGCTGGCTGCACCCCAGCCCAAGCCTGTCTTTGGCATCTGCCTGGGGCACCAGCTTCTCTCGCTGGCCATTGGCGCCAAGACCTACAAGATGAAGTGAGTGTGGGGGAAGGGAGGCCCCAGCCACAGGGCCAGTTGGGCTGGGCTCCCAGCTCCTGGCACAGAGCTGTGGGGGGCTGGGGGCTCAGGGCTTTGCCCCAGCTGGGTCTGTGCCCATGGGAGTGGCCCTGAGCGCTGGCATGGAGCCCCCCCTCCCATGTCCCCTACAACCCCTCAGCCCAGTCCATGGGGTTTCCCGGGTCTCTCATGGGCCCAGAGAGGGGAAATTTCCTTCCTGCACCCCTAATTAGCTGCCTGCCTCTCATGCCCACTGGTGCTGCAGGAAGGCCCCTGCCTGGGGTGGGGATGGCCAATGTGCCCCCACCCTCCTTGGCAGGGCAGGTCAGACACATCTTGCAGAGCTCATGCTGTGTCCCACAGGTATGGGAACCGTGGGCACAACCAGCCGTGCATCCACGAGGACTCAAAGCGCTGCTTCATCACCTCGCAAAACCACGGCTTCGCAGTGGAGCCAGGCAGCCTGCCTGCTGGTTGGGCCCCGCTCTTCACTAACGCCAACGACCGCTCCAATGAGGGCATCGTGCACAACACCAAGCCCTTCTTCAGGTGGGGAGACTGAGGGGGTGGGAATGGGCTGAGGGGTGGCTGCCACCCTGGCACTCCAGGCGGGGTCGGGCAGTGCTGGGGCTGTGCAAGGCTTCAGATCCGGAGAAGCTTCGGACGCTTTGGGGTCCGAAGCAGCACCTCTGGGTGGAAGTGCTGGCCTCGTTAGGCTTCCAGAAGCGGTTCGGAGCTGCCTCAGAGATCTAGCCATAGGGTATAATGGGGAAACAATAACATATCTATAACTTTGTTGTTTTTTGTCCGATTCGGATGAAATTTTCAGGGGTGGTAGACTCTGCAGAGAGGATGAAGTCTGCCAAGTTTCAAGAAGATAGGTCTAGGGGTTTGGGGGAACAGCACCCCAAATTCTTGAAAGCAAAACTCATGTCACGTCTAGGCATTACCACATAGCGGGGTGAAAACTGCAGGGGTGGTAGCTCTTACTGAGGCCACAAAAACCTGCCAAGTTTCAAGAAGATCAGTGTAGGGGTTTGGGGGGAACTGCCCCTCAAGCTGCGGACAAGCAAAACTCGTGCCATGGGTGCTTGTGGGACTGACTGTCTCTGGCTTGGGGCGAGGAGGGGAGACACTGCTGCAGGCCTGGCTGCTGAGCTGCTGTGTTACCAGTTACCAATCAATCAATCATGATTCACTCAGGGACCAGGGACTCGGGGACCAGCTCAATACACAGGACCTAGCTAGTACATAATGACTTAAGGAGCATTAATTAGCACCTACAAAACCAGGCTAAGGAGAAGAAAGAATCAATACAATCAACTGCCCCAAGATGAAGACAGTCTTGGCACGAGTTTTGCTTGTCAGCAGCTAGGGGTGCAGGGCCCCAGAACCCCCCTGCACCCATCTCCTCGACAGCTGGCAGGTGTTGTGGCCTCAGCAGGAGCCACCATCCCTGCAGCTGTCACCCCGCTGTGCCTGAACACATGCAGTGTTACCCATGGCACCAGTTTTGCTTGTCCGCAGCTTGAGGTGTAGTTTCCCCCAAACCCTTGTACCTATCTCCTTGAAACTTGGCAGGCTTTGTGGCCTCAGTAAGAGCTACCAGCCCTGCAGTTTTGACCCCCCTGTGTTGTAACATACAGCCATGACATGAGTTTGGCTTTCAAGAATTTGGGGTACAGTTCCCCCAAACCCCTACACCAATCTTCTTGAAACTTGGCAGGTTTCATGCTCTCAGCAGTGGCTACCATCCCTGCGAGTTTCATTCAAATCAAACAAAACACCCCAAAGTTATAGATATTTCATTGATTCCCCATTTATACCCTATGGCTGCATCTCCGAGGTGGCTTCGGGGCCAGATCGAGGCGGAAACCCGGTCCAGAGCTCTGGATCGGATCGCGGCCATCTGAAGCAGCCGGATCCAAAGCCGGATCGGATCGCTGCCAACTCGCACAGGCCTAGTCATCATGGTGATGGGGTTGGCCTGATCCAGGCACCACAGTGCTGTGGGAGACTGGCGTGGGCCTGCGGTGGTAGGGGAGGTTGAGCTGGGGTAGGGGTTGTCTAACTGGCCCAGTGCTGTCCTGGAAATAGGGTTGGCCTGGCACAGGTACCGCTGTGGGCAGGCTGGGCGGGGGGGTGCGTGTCTGAGCCAGCTGCTTCTCCCGTGACAGCGTTCAGTTCCACCCCGAGCACCGGGCAGGCCCCAGTGACCTTGAGGGCCTCTTTGACATCTTCCTGGACACAGTGCGAGACTTGCGTGCTGGGAGCCCAAGCCCCAAGACAGGTGGGATCCTGGGCCAGGAGGAGGTTGGGAGTGGTCTGGGAAGCTGTGGGTGCAGCTGTGGCCTGTTGGAGCCCCTCATCACTGGGCGCTTGGTGCAGGGCCTGGCACATGGGCCTTGCCCTGGAAGGAGACGTCTCTGGGCTGGTGCTGTGGCACCATCTGTGTGGCCTGGGGAGGGCCCTGTCGCAAGCAAAGGGACCTGGGCATGCCCTGGGCTGCGCTGCTGCCTCTGGGGGGGGTCTCATGATGCTGGGCACCCTCTCTGAGCTCTTTTGGGCACGGCGGCCATTGAGCTCGGGGTACTGCCTGGAGCTGCAGGGGTATCCCAGTGGGGTGAAGGCCCTGCTGTGGGTAATGGGTACTGGGCTACACTCTCTGTGCAGTGCGGGAACGTCTGCGGCAGTGGCTGACGTACAGCGAGCCCCCGGCAGGTGGCGACTCAGCCCGGCCACGCAAAGTGTTAATCCTAGGCTCGGGGGGTCTCTCCATTGGCCAGGCTGGGGAGTTCGACTACTCTGGCTCACAGGTGAGCCCTACAGCTCGGGGAAGGAGGTGTTGGGAGGACACAGAGTGTTCAGTGCCCTGCAGGGAGAGGAGGTGGAGTCGTCACGCGAAGGGAAAATGTTGTGGGGACATGGGGTAACACGGCAGCAGGACACAGCTGGGGGCTCTGTGATGGTGGGGATGGGGGTCCCTGTGATAGCAGGGGTGCAGGGATGTGGGAGGGTTGGTGTGATGGCAGGGGGGTGCAGAAAAATGCTCGGCTGTCATCAGGCCCCCCTGACTCTCTGACAGGCCATCAAAGCCCTGAAGGAAGAAAACATCCAGACAGTGCTGATCAACCCCAACATCGCTACGGTGCAGACCTCCAAGGGCCTAGCCGACAAGGTCTACTTCCTGCCCATCACCCCAGACTACGTCACCCAGGTGAGTCCCATGGGCAGCACTGGGCCTGGGGCAGGGGGAAGTAGGGAGGGGGCAGGGGTCCTGCCAGCAGAAAGCCCCCGCCTCACTGCCACTGTGGTGCCAGGTGATCAAGAATGAGCGGCCAGACGGGATCCTGCTTACCTTCGGGGGCCAGACAGCGCTGAACTGCGGGGTGGAGCTTACCAAGGGCGGCGTGCTAGAGCGGTACTGTGTGCGGGTGCTAGGCACACCCATGGCCTCCATTGAGATGACTGAGGACCGCAAGGTCTTTGTGGAGAAGATGGAGGAGATCAATGAGCACGTGGCACCCAGTGAGGCTGCATTCTCCCTGGAGCAGGTGCGGGGAAGAGCAGGAGGTTGTTGGGGCTCAGTGTCCTGATGTCTTTGGCCAGGGCCCTGGGGGTTGTGCACTGGTTGCTGGCATCCCATGCTGGGCTGGGGGCTTCCAGCATAGGTCTCGGATCCTGCATTCCCTGCGCTGGGGCATTGGCACCAGGTCCATCCTGCTGGTTGCATGAGGGGAATCTGCCTGGGCCCTTAAAACCAGTGGCCTTACAGTGCCCCCTGTGCTCATAGCGCTGTCTCCCCCTGCCTCCCCTACCTCTACCCCTACCCCACCACCTGCACTGACTCTCCCCTTGTCCCACAGGCCCAGGCGGCAGCTGAGCGGCTGGGCTACCCTGTGCTGGTGCGCTCAGCCTACGCGCTGGGGGGCCTGGGCTCTGGCTTCGCCAGCAACAGGGAGGAGCTGACAGCATTGGTGAGCCAGGCCTTCGCCCACACGTCCCAGGTGCTGGTGGACAAGTCCCTGCAGGGTTGGAAGGAGATCGAGTACGAGGTCGTGCGCGATGCCTACAACAACTGTGTCACTGTAAGTCAGGGCCGGGGCCAGGAGTGGAAGAGGAACCTCCCTCTGCTCATGGGCTTGGTGGGAGCTGAGTGCAGGAGGACAGGGCCCCACCACACAGTGACAGCCCCTGGTCTTCACTCCTCCCCACAGGTCTGCAACATGGAGAACTTGGACCCGCTGGGCATCCACACGGGCGAGTCGATTGTGGTGGCACCCAGCCAGACGCTGAACGACCGGGAGTACAACATGCTGCGGCACACGGCCATCAAGGTGGTGCAGCACCTGGGCATTGTGGGCGAGTGCAACATCCAGTATGCGCTGAACCCCGAGTCTGAGCAGGTGAGGGCTGGTGGTTCAGTGTCCCTTACCCTGTGGTGCCCTGCAGCCACAGCATGCTGTGCTCCAAGTGGCAGTCTGTGGTACAGGAACGTGTCCTGGTGCCATCCCATGCCTCCCAAGTGCCCTGCACCCCCCAGTAGTAGCCTGCTTGTGGACCAGGGAGAGGGGGCAGATCTCCACCCCTGGGCCCCCTTGGAGTTGGGCACTGCATGCCCTGCGCTTTGCTGTGAGGGGGCCCTGTGGAGCGGGGTTGGGGGTATTGCTTCAACTGCAGTGCAGTCCTTATGCTGACCCTGCTGCCCCCTCAGTACTACATCATCGAGGTGAACGCCCGGCTCTCCCGCAGCTCAGCCCTGGCCAGCAAGGCAACTGGCTACCCCCTGGCCTACGTGGCAGCCAAGCTGGCGCTGGGCATCCCCCTGCCTGTCCTCAGGTAACAGCCTTGTGTGCAGGGGTGGGGGTGCTGGGCCTGCTTGGCACTGCAGCAGGCCTCGAGGGTCAGGGGGTCAAAGATGGGGGAGTCCTGTTTGTCAGGAAGAGGGGGCGATGGGTGGGTTCTGCCTGCTGCCCCCAGACTGCAGGGCAGAGTAGAGGTGTCTGGCGTGTCCCAGGCTTCTGGGCTTTGCTGCTTGCTGCATGGAGCTGAGAAGGAATTGTTTCCCCTCTTGCTGCTCTGCATCAGGGGGTTTTATCACCTCCCCCAAAGGCGCTGGGTGCTGGCTGCATCCCAGGCTGGGGATGAGGACGGGGCTGTGCCAATGCTCCTGGCACCAACCCTGCAGGGTCCTGGCTAGAGGATCTTACCCCCAGCTCGGGATCAGACCAATGTTGCATTGGGGGCAGGAAGGGATTTCCCCCCTGGTCAGATCAGTATGGACTGGGGAGGATTTGCCTTCTTCTGTGGTGGGGGCATGGCCCGGCCTGGGATCTCTGTGCATTTATGCCCTTGGCAACAGCAGGGTACCACAAGCCCTTGTCCCCCAGCTGCACCTGGGGTAGGGCCAGGGGCTCTCAGTGTCTTGTTGGGCCACCTGGTTGTGTGACAAAATTGACTTGTGTGACATCAGCAACAGGTCAGGTAAGGACGTGTCTGGGATGGTTTGGATGAGGCTGATCCTGTTTAGAGTAGGGGCTGAGTTAGCTGTGACCTCCAGAGAGCCCTGCCAGCCCGACTGCTTCCACTCCATGGCTCCTGGGCTCTGGGGCCTGGCGTTACCCCTGGCACAGCCTGGAGGGAAGGTGGGGTGTGGATGGGAAGGGTCCGATGCCTGGGCCCCCATGGCAGTTTTGGCAGCATCCTGGGAGTGCTGGACCCAGGGAGGGAGAACACCTGGTGGTTGGAGGGTTCAGCCCCTCAGACCCTGGTGCCCTAATCCCCCAGCTTTGGCCAGCCTGGCTTCCAGAGTCCTCTGCACTGCAGCACGCTCTGCTCCCCAACCTCTCCCTGAGCAGAGCAGCCTGATGGGCTCCCAGCCTCCCCTGGGAGATGCTTCCTGCCTCCCTCCTTCCCCTGCCCAGTCCCACCTCCATAGCCCCCCTCTGCAGGCTCAGCCCCCACACCCCCATCCCCACAGCTGAGCCCAGGGCTGGGTGCTGATGCCCCAGTTCTGGCAGGAACTCAGTCACCAACTCCACCACGGCCAACTTCGAGCCTAGCCTGGACTACTGTGTGGTGAAGATCCCACGCTGGGACCTCAGCAAGTTCCTGCGTGTCAGCACCAAGATTGGCAGCTCCATGAAGAGTGTCGGTGAGCAACCCCTTAGCCCAGCCCCATCTTCCCACGACACCCAGGCTCCTGCATGGTCTGGTGCCCTCCCCCCTCTGCTGCCCTGTGGTTCTGCCCAGCATACCCCGCCACTCCTCCCCGCTGGCTGCACCAGGGTCACATGTGGCCCTGCCCCCACCCCCAGTGTCTGCTGACGCCACTGCTCCCCCGTGCAGGAGAGGTCATGGCCATCGGGCGCAACTTCGAGGAGGCCTTCCAGAAGGCACTGCGCATGGTGGACGAGAACTGCGTGGGCTTCGACCACACTGTAAAGCCGGCCTCAGACGTGGTGAGTGCAAACCATGGGGGGCAGGCACCTGGGACTGCCTGGCGGATCCTGCCAGGGCCCAGGTCACCCCCTCCATCCTCCCAACAGGAGCTGGCGACACCAACAGACAAGCGGATCTTCGTGCTGGCAGCCGCTCTGCGTGCCGGCTACAGCATTGAGCGCCTGTATGAGCTGACACGCATTGACCGCTGGTTCCTGCACAAGATGAAGAACATCACAGACCATGCGCTGCTGCTGGAGTCCTACCGCCAGGGCAGCCCCATGCCACCTTCCGTGCTGCAGAAGGCCAAACAGCTGGGCTTCTCCGACAAGCAGGTGGCCCTTGCTGTGCTCAGGTGATCTGGCAGTTTGAGGCCACGGCAGGCCTGTATCCACCTAGGGCTCTGGGGGCAGCAGGCAGGTGTTAGAGAACATGGTAAAATAGACAGGTGGAGCTGTAGCCCTGTTGCTATTTGCTGGTATTCATTGGTATTCCCTGTTGGTGGGTGGATTTGGAGATGATTGGCAATCTTTTCTGCCTCTGAAGTTCTCTCCCTCCTCTGAGGTTACCTGCGGTGAGGGGTAGGCCCCCATGCGCTCGGGATACGAGTGCCTGGTTAGTCCTTCACTTGCCACATTGCAGGTGCTGGACCATGGGGCTGGTCCTGGCCTGTGGCAGCACCTCTCCCATGAGCCAGCAGAGCTTGATGTGTAACAGGCACTAGAAAGTTCATGGCTTGGCCAAAGGTTGTTCCCAGACTGGGGTCACCTGAGCTGTGGGCCTGGACCAGAGGCTGTGAGCCCTGTTCCTGCAGAAGGGCCCCATCCCCCCGTGACCAGAGATGCACAACCCCTAGTGCAGCCCTGGCCAAGAGAGTGGAGGAGGTTCCCGAGGAGGCTATGTGCATGGCTGTCAGGCCCATGGAACATGCTGCCGCTACAAGCAGCAGGACGTCTGGGACGTGCGTTCCTTGGTGACTGAGGGTGGTTTTGTCCCTGGGCGTCATGCCCCCTTGGTGGAACAACACCGGGCATCTTGACGAAATGGACTCCCTGTTTCCTGCAGCTGGTTTTTCTCTGACACCCTGTGAAGTGGGGGACAGGCGGGCAGGGGGTGGAGCAGGCAGCTCCCTGCAGCCCAGCGATGGCCAGGTGCCCTGGGGCTGTACAGGCAGGCCCTGCCCTAGGCTCAGCCCTCCCCATCTCTCTCTCTCCCCAGCACAGAGCTGGCCGTGCGGAAGATGCGGCAGGACCTGAAGATCCTGCCAGTGGTGAAGCAGATCGACACAGTGGCGGCTGAGTGGCCGGCACAGACCAACTACTTGTACCTGACCTACAATGGCCGTGAGCATGACCTGTCCTTCCGTGAGCCCCATGTCATGGTCATCGGCTCCGGTGTCTATCGCATCGGCAGCAGTGTTGAGTTTGACTGGTGCGCTGTCGGCTGCATCCAGGAGCTGCGCAAGGTCTGTGCCCAGGGGTTCAGGCCAGGAGGGCTCTGGGATCCTGGCCTGGACCCTGCTGCAACACCCCCCCCCCCCCCCCCCCCCCCCCCAATCACTGTCAGAGACAGGCTAGATCAGAATGTCTCCTGCAGATGGGCTTCAAAACTATCATGGTGAACTACAACCCCGAGACAGTGAGCACTGACTACGACATGTGTGACCGGCTCTACTTCGATGAGATGTCCTTTGAGGTGAGGGCAGGTGGCTGCGGGGGAGAGGAGCCTGGGGCATTGATCCAGGGGGGGCTGTCAGAAGTTGGTGGAGAGAGCATGGGTTGCTATGTGGGACCTATGGTGCCCGGGCCTGGTCCTGCCCTGCTAGCTGATGCCCATCCCCAAGTGCATGCCCTACTCTGCTCCTGCCCCACAGGTAGTGATGGACATCTATGAGCTGGAGAGCCCCGAAGGTGTAATCCTGTCCATGGGGGGGCAGCTGCCCAACAACATCGCCATGGCGCTGCATCGGCAGCAGTGCCGCATCCTGGGCACCTCTCCTGAGGCCATTGACTCTGCCGAGAACCGCTTCAAGTTCTCCCGCCTGCTAGACACCATTGGCATCAGCCAGCCCCTGTGGAAGGAGCTGTCCGACATGGAGGTAAGAGCGGGTTGGGGCTGGCAGGGCTGGGGTGGGGCAGCCCGGGCATCTGCTGGTTTAGGTGGGGGGCTGGGCAGGTGCGTATGTCCTGGCTGAGTTGGGCTGGGCAGGGGGAAGGGAGACCAGGGAGTGAGCTATCAGGTTTGGGGCTGTGGTTGTTGGGGGAGGGAGGCCAGGGAGTGCCTGGGTCCTGGCTGGGCTGGGCTGGGCAGAGGGGCAGGTGGCAGGGGGAGGGGGAGTGCCATGGGGTTAGGTCTGGGAGGGGGAGGCCAGGGACGGGTGGCTCTGCGCCTGCCTGATGCCAGCCGTGCCTACAGTCAGCCAAGCAGTTCTGCTGCAAGGTGGGGTACCCGTGCGTGGTGCGCCCCTCCTACGTGCTGAGCGGCGCTGCCATGAACGTGGCCTACTCAGACAGCGATCTGGAGAAGTTCCTGTGCAATGCCGTGGCCGTGTCCAAAGAGCAGCCCGTGGTCATCTCCAAGTTCATCCAGGAGGCCAAGGTCAGGGGGCTGTCCTGCCTGCCATGGGCACCTGCTCCTGCTTGCCAAGGAGGGTGGCCTGGGGCATGTGACATCACTGAGAGCCAATTGCAGAGCTTTGCTGCTGCCTCCATGCCACCCATGCATGGCAGCACAGCTCTGATCTCTCACCTGGGCGCATCACGCTCCTGCCCAGTGTTGCAGACCTCTGCCAGCCACCCCAGAGCCTTTCCCATCCCCTCCGCTCTTGGGCTCTGGGAGAGACTGGGGGTGGCTGGGCTGGGTTGAGGGATTTGCTTGGGGGGTTTCTGGTCCAGGCTGCCCCATCCCAGCTGACGGCAGCTCCCACTGGCAGGAGATTGATGTGGACGCTGTGGCCTGTGATGGGGTGGTGGTGGCCATTGCCATCTCAGAGCACGTGGAGAATGCGGGTGTGCACTCGGGCGATGCCACCCTGGTGACACCCCCCCAGGACATAACCCCCAAGACGCTGGAGCGCATCAAAGCCATCGTGCACGCTGTGGGGCAGGAGCTACAGGTCACAGGGCCCTTCAACCTGCAGCTCATCGCCAAGGTACTGAAGGGAGGAGCTGGCCTGGGCAGGGGCTGGGCACAGGGCCCCAGGGACAAGGGAGCAGCCTGCCGTGGTGCAGGGCTCCCCCACTTCCCCAGGCGCCTCACAGCCTCTCCCGGCAGGATGACCAGCTGAAGGTGATTGAGTGCAACGTGCGCGTGTCCCGCTCCTTCCCCTTCGTCTCCAAGACGCTGGGCGTGGACCTAGTGGCCCTGGCCACGCAGGTGATCATGGGCCAGGAGGTGGAGCCTGTGGGGCTGATGACCGGTACTGGTATCGTTGGCGTCAAGGTGAGCCAAGGGAGGGGTCAGTGCTGGTTTTGCCATGGGTCAGAGCAGGGGAAGGGGCCATGTGCTGGTGCTGCCTGGGGCTTGGGTGTGGGAAGGGGCTGTGCACTGCTGCTGCCCTGGGCCAGGGCAGGGGAAGAACTACGTGCTGACTCTGGTGCCTACATGGCCCTGGGCTCACGCTGCACTCCTGGCCCAGGTGCCACAGTTCTCGTTCTCGCGGCTGGCGGGTGCAGACGTCGTGCTGGGCGTGGAGATGACGAGCACGGGCGAGGTGGCCTGCTTTGGGGAGAACCGCTGCGAAGCCTACCTGAAGGCCATGCTCAGCACTGGCTTCCGCATCCCCAAGAAGAACATCCTGCTCACCATTGGCAGCTACAAGGTATGGGGAGGGTGAGGGCGGGGGCTGCCAGGCTCTGGGCAGAGGCAGGGGTGCAGCAGGTTCTGACTCCCTGGCGGCTGTTGCAGAACAAGAGTGAGCTGCTGCCCACGGTGCGCACACTGGAGAGCCTGGGCTACAACCTCTATGCCAGCCTGGGCACCGCCGACTTCTACACTGAGCATGGCATCAAGGTAGCAGGCGCAGGGAAGTGGTAGGGGCAGCAGTTAGCCCCGGGCTGGGCAGGTTGCTGGGTTCCTGGCTACGGCAGAGCTCTCTGCCTGTTTCCTCCCTCTGCCCAAGGCTGTGGGGCCTGCACTTTGAGCTTGCAGCTTCTGGGTATCCTGGCCCTGCCTCTGGAGCACAACCCTCTGGTCCCCGTTGACATTGCCAAGTCCAGGTCTAATATTCATTGGTGTCACTGGTGCAGGAGCAAGGGCGCCTGGATCTCTGTCAGTGTCACTGGTGCAGGGTGGGGGTCCCCATTGCAGGGCCTGGGGCTGGAGCAGGTCTCGCTTCCCTGGGGCAGGTGATGGCTGTGGACTGGCACTTTGAGGAGACCGACGGCAGTGAGACGGGCACCAAGAGCATCCTGGACTACTTGGCAGAGAACCACTTTGAGATGGTCATCAACCTGTCCATGCGCAATTCGGGTGGGCGCCGTCTCTCCTCCTTTGTCACCAAGGGCTACCGCACGCGGCGCCTGGCTGTTGACTACTCCGTACCTCTCATCATCGACATCAAGTGCACCAAGCTCTTTGTGGAGGTAGGGACGGGGGTGGGAGACCACAGCAGGGGAAATGGGGGGCTGGATTCAGTATCCTAGTTGCAGGCCTGGGGGAGTGCCTCTGCTGCAGAGGCACTGGGCCACAGGGGTGGGGCAGGAGAGCAAAAGGGTCTGGTGCTGTCAGTAGGGCCCTGCCATCCCTGACCTGTTCCCTGCCTCCCATAGGCACTGGGCCAGATTGGGGCAGCCCCCCCACTGAAGATCCACGTGGACTGCATGACCTCCCAGAAGCTTATCCGCCTGCCAGGTATGCAAGGGAGGGCTGGGGGGACTGGTTGGGGGGGTGGGGGTGAAGAGGTCACTAGACTGAGGCAGCTGAGGAGCTGGAGTGCAGGGGGCCCCAGGGGTTGCGACTTGGTGCCTGTCCCACCCTGAGGTGCTGTGGCCTCAGGAGCCCTGGGCACTCTGCGGCTGGCTTTCACCAAAGCCCAGGGCTCTGCCTCATGGGGGAGGAGGGGCAGGGCCCTGTATCCTGGGAGGGGACAGCCTGGCAGCCCCTGGGCTGCTGGATGCCAGCACAGGGCTAGGCAGATGGGGCCCAGGCTCTGATGTGCCCTCCCCGCAGGACTGATCGACGTGCACGTGCACCTGCGTGAGCCGGGGGGCACCCACAAGGAGGACTTTGCATCAGGCACAGCAGCTGCACTAGCAGGGGGTGTCACCATGGTGTGCGCCATGCCCAACACCAGCCCTGCTGTCACTGATGCTGCCTCCTTCGCCCTTGTGCAGAAGGTAAGTCCCTGCACCCCTCGTGCTGTGGATAGAGCCCACCCGCGCTGTCACTGCAGGCACCTGCCTGGGGCCCTCCCGCTGCTGCAGGGGCTGGTACTGGGCTGGCAGCCCCACTGCAGCTGACACACCCAGCCCCATGGGCAGCCAGGCCAAAACCATGGGGCCTGGTGGGGCTTGGGGAGGGGGTTCTGACATGGTGCACAGGGCCCCTGGGCTGGTGACCTGACCCTTGTCTCCTGCAGGTGGCTGAGGCGGGTGCGCGCTGCGACTTCGCCCTGTACCTGGGGGCCTCATCGGACAACGCCAGTGCCCTAGGCCCCATGTCTGGCGTGGCTGCCGGGCTCAAGATGTACCTGAACGACACCTTCTCTGACCTCAAGATGGACAACGTCTCGCTCTGGATGGAGGTGGGGGCAGGTGCTGGGCCTGGGGCTAGGGTGTCCTCAGTGTGCCACAGTGTGGCTGAGCTTGGGCACTGCTTTCTGCTCATGCTGGATGCGGGTGGAGGATCCCCACCCGCATTTCAGCCCCTGATGTGGGACCCAAGGACTGTAGCGCACGACACCTATGCTGCCCCCAGCGGCCTCTCTTCCCCCAGCACAGCACAGTTTTCATCCCTGCCCCATTCCCCCCCAGCACTTTGAGCAGTGGCCACGGCACCTGCCCATCGTGGCGCACGCAGAGAAGCAGACGGTGGCCGCAATCCTCATGGTGGCCCAGCTGTACCAGCGCCCCGTGCACATCTGCCACGTGGCCCGCAAGGAGGAGGTGAGGGGGCTGAGAGGGGCTGGGGCTGGGACAGCAGCAGCAGAATCTGTCCCCTGGTGCTGGGGTGTGTCTGTGGCCTGAGGTAACCATGTCCCTTGCCCTGGCTGTCGGCATCAGGGGTGTCTTTCGGTAAGCCCGACTGAGAGTGACTGTGGGGGGCCTAGGGGTGACTGCCCAGGGGCAGATATAAGCCTGGGAGGTGGGATGGGGGCATCTCCCAGGGCAGGGCAGGATGTGGGGTAATGCTCTTGCCGGCTCTGGGGCCCTCAGATCCTGATCATCAAGGCGGCCAAACAGAAGGGCATCCAGGTGACATGCGAGGTGGCACCACACCACCTCTTCCTGTGCCAGGACGACCTGGGGCGCCTCGGGGAGGGGCGTGGGCAGGTGCGGCCCACGCTGGGCACGCACGAAGACTTGGAAGCCTTGTGGGAGAACATGGACGTCATCGACTGCTTCGCCACTGACCACGGTGCGGAACCAGGCGGGTGACTTTGGGGAGCCAGCACCAGATGTAGCCTTGGGGCAGGCAGGGGTGGGCTGTACCCCTCAATAGAGCATTAGGGGGCTGTATCCTCCGGCCCTGGGCTGGTACATGCTGGGTGTGGAGGGGGCCTTGTCCTGAGATGGGGCATGGGCACAGGCAGGCGCCCCTGTCTTGGGGCTCTGCCCTGGGGCTGGGTGCTGCAGGCTGAGGGGGCCGTGGGGAGCACAAGTGGGGCCCAAGCTGGAGCAGGGCCTGGCATGAGCACCATGCTGGTGTCCACAGCCCCGCACACGGTGGAGGAGAAGCTGGGGAAGCAGCCGCCACCAGGTTACCCCGGGCTGGAGACGATGCTGCCGCTGCTGCTAACAGCAGTGTCTGAGGGACGCCTCACCATCGAGGACATTGTCAAGCGCCTGTACGAGAACCCCCGCAAGATCTTCACTCTGCCCGCCCAGGATGACACCTATGTTGAGGTGAGGGTGGCTGGAGCCAGGTCCCTCCATGCTGGGGTTTGCCCTGCCGGTGGCTGGGCCCTGTCTGGGCCCACAAGCCCTCTGCGGTTGGGGCTGTGGCTCTGGGCTGGGGCTGTCAAGGGAGCGGGCGCCATGGAGCATCCCTCCTTGCTCAGTGTGTGCTGACCCAGTGCCACTGTCCCGGCAGGTGGACCTGGAGCACGAGTGGGTCGTCCCCAGCTACATGGCCTTCACCAAGGCCAAGTGGACGCCATTTGAGGGCATGAAGGTGAAGGGGACAGTGCGCAGGGTGGTGTTGCGTGGAGAGGTTGCCTACATCGATGGGCAGGTAAGGCCCTGCCCTCCCCCCACTACCTGCTGGAGCCATCTGACTGGGTAACCAGAGCAGTCAGGGCTGCACAGATGCAACATGGAGCCCCCAACTCCCCCCTCCTTGCCTGCAGGTACTGGTGCCCCCAGGCTATGGCCAGGACGTGAGGAAATGGCCCGCGGGAGCTGTGCCTGTGCCACACACTGCCCCTGCTAAGGAGATCCTGAAGGTGTGTGAGGGCAAGGGAGTTTGGGCCTGGGGAGGGGCTGGGCTTGGACCAGGAGAGAGCTGTTGAGGGTGGGGGGCAGCTAATGCCCCAGTGGGTGGGGAGGGGCAGGCAGGCTGCTCTGCTCAGGCTGGGGGGGCATTGGAGGGTGTGCTCCTGCTCACCTGTGACCCTCTGTCCCCACAGACGCCAGAGCGGCCCCGGCACACGGTGCAGAGCGAGGTCCTGCGCAGCCGCGCTTCCAGCCCCCGCCGTGCGGGGCCCATGGGTGATGGGCGCTTCCACCCGCCGCCCCGCATCCACCGTGCCTCGGACCCTGGCCTGCCAGGTGAGGCACCAGGGGGTCCCGGTGTCCTGCTGAGGGAGTGTCCAGCTTGGCAGCGACACATTGAGCAGCCCCAAGCTGGGCCCCTACCCCATGGGGCCCA
This sequence comes from Alligator sinensis, assembly GCF_000455745.1. NCBI lineage: Eukaryota > Metazoa > Chordata > Crocodylia > Alligatoridae > Alligator > Alligator sinensis. Next base: position 118,249 of record NW_005843441.1, read on the forward strand.
GTCATGGGCTGGGAGCCAAAGCTGTGGGGTCCCCCTGGCTCCGAGGTGGAGGGGCCGGGAGTGCCTGCCCTGCCTCCTGCCATGGGGTGTCCCCATGCACAGGGGACCAGGGCAGCGTGAAGCTGACCCCCTACCCTCTGTGTCCTGCCAGTGTTCTGGAGGCCAGGAGCCCTGTGCCACACGGCCGCCCCAGGTAGTGGTAATGACCGGGGCGGGGACTAACTCATTGTTAATGAGACAGTGTGCTTTGTACTAACGAGACACTAATCAGCAGCTAATGGGTGCGCTCCCCTTCCTCAAGTGCAGCAGCCCAAGCAGAGGCCTGCAGTCAGAGGGGCAAGGGGGCCTGGCAGGCCACAGCACCCTCTCACTGGAGGCTGTCCCATGGCTGCTGCGTGCTGCACCTGAGTCATCTCCATGCAGCACATCCCCCTCCCCAGTGCCTTCACGTGCAGTTCACCTGTGGCATTGGGCCCCAGCACTGTCACTACCAAACTCCCCCCAGGCCCCAGCTGTCATGGCACCATGGGGCAACCTTGCTAGCTGGTTTGATTTGATGCATGAGGTGGAATGTGCAGCAGCCCCAGCCCTCCGTGGGGCTCTGCCACTGGCTCGGGTTGGAGTCCAGGCTGCTGGGTGGACTCTGACGGGGACCGTGGCAGTGTTTGGCATGGGAGGGTGTTGGGAGCCAGGCCAGGACCCATGAGCACCTATGTTCTCCAGAGCTCCCTGCCAACTCCCCAGCACCAGGGCCTCCTTGGCTGCAGAGCTCTCATACCTGAAGCCAGGATGGGAGCCCCATTGCAGTCCCTTGCCTTCCCAGGGCTGGTGCTCTTGCCCCTCCAGCTGCCCCGCTGGCAGAGGGGCCTGCCATGGGCTGGGGCCTGGTGCCACGGCCCTTCCCTGGGTAGCAGGGCCTCAGTGGGGGCAGTGTATCTGCCCAGGATGTGGGGGGGAGCAGGTGCCCATAGCCACATCTCTGTCTCTAACCAAGCTGTCATTTTGCCAGCTGAGGACTCCAGAGAAAAGGCCGTCAAGAAGGCATCTGAGCCAGGTGCGTCCCCCCCATCCTCTGCCACATAGGGAGTCTGGGCAGGAGCTGGTAGGGAGAGGTGGGGAGAGAGGTGGTTTTCAGCTGCCACTTCTTGCTGGGGGCTTGGAGCAGGGCCTGTGGGGCAGTTACCGCTCTCTGCCCTATGGCATTGCAGGCCCTGTCACCAGCAGCATCTGGTCCCAGGGGGCACCAGGGCCGTGCTCTGCGCGGAGCCTTTCCCCTTCTGTCCCTGCTAGCCAGTGGGTGAGGCCTGGGGAACGGCCCCTCCCCACTCCCCCCAAGACCCCGGTGCTGCAGCCCGTCTATGCAGGGTGTAGCAAGGGTAGGGCCAAGATCGTGGGGCTCAGGGCTGAGGCTGTTGGGGACTCTGCAGTGCACTTACGTAGCTGCTTTCCCCCTTCCCTGGTGCTGCAGATCCTGCCGGGGTCCTGGACAGCTGCTACCCACCAGGGCCCGTACCCAGACAGACATCGCCCCAGACTGTGCCCCACCTACCAACCTCCCCGCTGCTGCACCCCCTCGTTGGCCAGCATGTGCTGTCTGTCAAGCAGTTCACCAAGGACCAGGTGTCAACACCGCCTAGGGGCAGGGACAAGAGGGGAACTGTGGGGGCCGGGGTGTGGGGGCAAGGGCGGGCCCCAGAAGGGGGTAGAGGCCCCGTGGGCAGTGTTGGCTCCAGTGCCACCCTGGTGCTGGGCATGTGGCTGCCCTGTGTTGGGGGTGTAGAGCCAGAACCTGGCTGAGCCACGTCTCCTTGCAGATGTCACACCTGTTCAACGTGGCGCACACCTTGCGCATGATGGTGCAGAAGGAGCGCAGCCTGGAGATCCTGAAGGTGAGCGGATGGGAGGGAGACGGGGGCACCAGGCATCTGGGAAGCAGGGGTGAGTGCGGGGCTGAGTGGTGTCGGCCCCACCGTGCTCACAGCCCCTCTCCCCAGGGCAAGGTCATGGCCTCTATGTTCTACGAAGTGAGCACACGGACCAGCAGCTCCTTTGCAGCCGCCATGTCACGTCTGGGGGGTGCAGTGCTGTCCTTCTCCGAAGCCACGTCCTCGGTGCAGAAGGGCGAGTCCCTGGCTGACTCGGTGCAGACCATGAGCTGCTACGCAGACGTGTTGGTGCTGCGTCACCCCCAGCCAGGGGCTGTCGAGGTGAGGGGTCCCCAGAGCTGTGCCCAGGCCCCTCCCCTAGCCCTTGTGGGCCCATAAGGGCAGGGGGGGCATGTTGTGGGGTCAGGCCATCTTGGAGGCTGAAGGAAACGAGCCTATTCTGCCTCCTCATGGGTCCTGCCCTGGTGGCTCCAGCCCTAAGGCTGCTCAGGGTGCAAATGCTCCTCTTCCCCAGACCCTGTCGCAGGCTCCTGCTGCCCTTCTGCCTCTGCGCACCCCGCCCCCTCCCCCCCTGCAGCAGGGTCAACACACCAGACACTGTCAGCCCCAGGCAGCACTCCTGCCAGTGGGGACAGGACCCTGGCTGGAGCAGGGGGTCTGGGCATCCTAGCTCTCAGGCTCATCGCTGCGCTGTTACCAGCTGGCCGCCCGGCACTGCCGGAAGCCCGTGATCAATGCTGGGGACGGGGTTGGAGAGCACCCGACGCAGGCCTTGCTGGATATCTTCACCATCCGTGAGGAGCTGGGTACTGTCAATGGCATGACGGTAAGGCCCACAGCCCTGATCCCTGGCAAGGGGACACAGGGCGCCACTGCATGGTGGGGTGCTTCTGTCCAGCACAGGGGGAGGGTTTGGGGGACAGGGACAGTACTAGCTGCTGCCTCCCCCCAGATCACCATGGTGGGGGACCTGAAACACGGGCGCACGGTGCACTCGCTGGCATGCCTGCTCACCCAGTACCGCATCAATCTGCGCTACGTCACACCACGCAGCCTCCGTATGCCTGACGACATCATCCACTTTGTGGCGTCCAAGGGCATCAAGCAGGTGAGCCAGCCAAATTCCCCCTTCCACCTGGATGCACACACGCACGCGCACACTGACAACTCTCGCCCGCTGGCCTGCAGGAGGAGTTTGACAGCATCGAGGAGGCTCTCCCTGACACAGACGTGCTGTACATGACCCGCATCCAGAAGGAGCGATTTGCCTCCACGCAGGAGTATGAGGTGGTGAGTGCCGCTCCTGACAGCGCACATCTTGGGCCTCCAGCTGGTCCTGTGCAGCTTCCATGGGCTGGGCTCTGTCCCTGCCCCAGGGGCCCATTGCACGTGGGGGGGAGGTGGCCAGCTGACGCCCTCTCTCCCCCCAGTGCTTTGGGCAGTTCGTCCTCACCCCGCACAGCATGACCAGGGCCAAGAAGAAGATGGTGGTGATGCACCCCATGCCCCGTGTCAACGAGATCAGGTGAGGGGGGTTGGGTGCTGGCTGGGTGATGCTGGGCTGCATGCCCCCACCTGCCCTGACGCTCTGTCTTGCCCCGCAGCGTGGAGGTGGACTCAGACCCCCGCGCCGCCTACTTCCGGCAGGCCGAGAACGGCATGTACATCCGCATGGCCCTGCTGGCCACTGTGCTGGGCCGCTACTAGGCCCGGCCCTGCTGCCAGGGACAGAGCCATGGCCCAGCACAGGGACCAGACCGGCTGGACCACGGGGCGAGGACTGGGACCAGGGCGGGGATGGGAGGGACTGGAATGGGGGGGAGGGGCGCTCGGGCCGCAATAAAGCTCCTCCCACCGCAGCCTCGTGTGTCCGTGTGTGGGGGCGGGGGAGGTGCCATGTGCGCGGCACGTGACTACTACGCGGGGGGGGCGGGGGT
>NW_005843441.1:122956-127473 GCF_000455745.1 Alligator sinensis
CAGTGTCTGGAGAGGCCCAAGGGGTCGAACCCGCCTGGGGAGGGCGGGCGGGCGGGAGGCGCAATGGGGCTCCGGGTGTGAGCACAGGGGCCGAGGGTGCCTGGTGCTGCCCAGCCCCAGAACTAGACCTAAGGTTCCTGGGTGCCACGTCTGGTCTGACACCCCCGCCCCGCCCTGCCCTGCCCCAAGAAGCCGGCAGCCACAGAGGGCTCGGGGAGGGCTGAGAGGACCAGGACCCATGGGGCTCAGAGGAGGCATAGGGGGGACGCCCCACTAGCCAGGCTCGTGCCAGCTGCTCTCCAGCCCGCCCTGGGCTCCCCTGACATAAGTGCCTCGCATCTGCCCAGGGAGCTGCTGGACCTTCCTCTCACTGGGTCGGGGCCTGTGCGGGGAGCAGAACAGCCCTGCCCTGCTGCAGGATGTTATGCCGCTGACTTTTGCCCAGAGCCCTCACAGGCGGGGAGATGGCAGCAGCCCAGGGGGAGCTCTGGGCTCAGCACGGGACACCTGGGTTCTGCCCCTGGCTGTCACAGGCTGGCTGGGGGACCCCTTCCTCCACTGGGACCAGGAATGCAGGGCAGCCCCTCTGTCAGTGTGTCTGCAGTGGCCACGTGATGGGGCCGTGCCCCACGGTGGCTGAGTTACACCCAGGTGACCTCTGCAGGCTGTGGATGGTTGGGCTGATCCCAGCCCCATGCACAGGTGGGTGTAGGTTTCCAAGGAGTTTTCCTGCCCCTGGACTAGCCAGCACAGGGAGCGGGGCCACCCGTGACCCCCACGCCTGGGGGCCTGTCCCGTACACCTGGGCAGGGAGCCCCGATGCTGGGCCCTGCCCTCACACGTGAAGCCGTGTGCTGGGCAGAGCATGGCACATGTGTCCATGGGCACCTCCTGTGGGTGGGGCCTGCTGATGGCTCTCAGCACCCACGCTCAGCACTCTGCCGGACCAATTTAATCTCCCTAAAAGGGTTGTCGCCTTGCCACTTGCCCGGAAGGTGGAATAAATCGCGGTGCTGGCACAGGGCCAGGTGTGCCAGCCCAATCACGCAAATGTCTCCACCAGCCTCAAGGACACACTGCCCCCTCCCAGCCCCCCCGCACTGCTATCAGCTCATTCGCCCCCCAGGAGGCAGAGCCCTGGGGGGAGCAGCTGGCCTCAGGTGCCCAGGTCCCATCCCCAGAGCTGGCTGGAGCTGGGGCCAGGCCTATGGGGTCAGAGGCAGGTGGCTGCACTCTCTGTGGCCAAGGGGAAGGCAGTGCCTGGCAGCAGAGGTGAGCATGCGGCCTGTGGGGTTGCTGTAGTGCACCAACCACCTTTGGTGCATGCCACCAGCCTGGATGCGCTCTCTGCCCCACTGCATGGAGCAGGCGTGGGCTCATGACAGCGCATTGTGCACATGCCAGCTCCTTCCCTGTGAGCCCCCACTGCAACCAGGAGTGCCCTGCCCTGAGGAACACTCCTGCTGCCAGGCAAAGCTGTTCAGCCTTGGCCTCAGGCAGGTCTGGCAGTGGCCTGGCTGTGTGGGTCCCAGGTGCAGTGGTTATGCAGGACTCGAGCAGAGCTGCAGGCACTTGCTGTGGCAGTTGTGTCCTAATCCCCCCGGCCTGGGCCGGACAGTGCCTCTCATCTGGCCTCAGGTTGTGGAGCTGCTCGTAACTGCCCTGTTCACCAGGTCACCTTGCCCTCCTGGGGCCCGTCCCCCAGGACCTGGGCTGCTGCTGCCAGCCATCTCTTGGGTCAGGCCATGGGATGATGTCAGTGTGTCTCTTGGGGCACAGGAATCTCAGGATCCTGGGTGTGGCTGGAGGGGGCTTGGGCATTGCCTAGCCCCACTGCTGCCCAGAGACAGGCCACAATGCTCCTGACCCAGTGCAGGCAGTTGCCCACGCAACTTTGATCTGGCCCTGGCAAGGAGCCTGCAGAGCCCTGGGCAGCTGGTCTTGTTGGCCCGTGGCTCTGACATGAGGGAGGCCTGGCCCTCTGCATGCTGGGTGCCAGCAGGGCAGAGAAGCCCCTGCACCTGTCCCCGATCATGTGGGGCGGCTCTGCCAGCCACAGGGGCAAGTTCTGCAGGAGGCGGCTGCACTGCAGAAACTCTCCTGCCTCTGCAGAGCATCTGGCTCTCGGAAGCAGGCATCTGTGCCTGGGACCACACTGGCTTTGTGCTGTGGGCTGTGAAGGCTTCTGCTGGGAGGAAGGCATGCAGTGGGGCTTCCCTGCCAGGGGCTGTCCCTTCTGCCTCAGGTTGCTGGGCTGGCCTGGGGCAGGTCTGATGTGCAGGTGGCTGGTGGCACCGTCTCTTCCCTTCGTGGACAGCCCTGGCTGCATGGGAGCTGCCTGCCCCATGGGCTGCTTCTGCCATGGACATGCAGAGGGTGTGGATACCATGTAAGCCTTGGCCCCCTGCCCCCATCAGCTGCCGTGTCACCTGAGCCAGGCCTGGCTTACAGTGCAGCACTTTCTCCCTTGCAGTTTCCTGGGACCCTGGTGAAGGCACGGTAGAGCTGCTGGCTCTCCCTTGTCCTGCCTGAGCCCTGGGCTGTGGCACTTGTTCTGTGGCCACCCAGGTCCTGTCCTAGCCAATGTGGGCACAGAGCACTGCCAGTCTTGTGAGCTTGTAGCACCAGGTGCACCCAGAGCAGGGCTGTCCAAGACCCCTCGCTGTCACCCTAGGGGACTGGTCCCATCTTACCTGCTAGGTGCTGTGGGGCTGGTGGGCAGGGAGATGCCTGGATATGAGGGCTTGGGGGGAGCTAGTAGGTGGCAGCTAACCCAGGGGCTACAGCAGGGACCAGCAGAGCTGTGCCAGGCAATCACGGTGGGCACTGACCATGTGCCAGCACACTGCCAGTGTCCTCTAGTGACCTGGTCCAGCCTGCGCCCAGGGCAGGCATCTCAGTCCCTGCGTCCTGCAGCAGCAGGGCCAGCAGGCCAGGGAGGAGGTGTAGGGGTGCTTCAATATGTGTCTCGGGTGGGGAGGGGAGCGGAGCAGCCCATGGCTGTCACCATGACCTTGTGGCTATGCCAGTGCGAGCAGCCGTGGTGTTCCTGGTGAGGGCAATTTGCAAATGGACAGTGGATGATGATCTAATCGCGGCTGCGTGCACCGCAGACACCGTGGCCTACTTAAACTTGGGCTCTTTCCAGGCCCGAGGCCAGAATGAGAAGCAGCCACGGCTCTGCCAGGCGGTGCCCTGAGCCAAGTGGGCCCCACACACCTGGGCAGACCTCCCCCTGCCCCGGAAGCTGGGGAGTGTGACCTGCCCCCACCTGCTGTACCTGGGATGCCTACCCCAAGACAGCACCCAATGAAACAAGCCTTGGCGATCCCCATGCCCTGGCTGTGACCTGGGCACAGCCAGGAGGGCAGCAGGGGCATCCCTCCTTGTCCCACCAGCTGCCCACTGGGCACTGCAGCACTAGGAGTAGAGCCCCTGCAGCCCCAGGCTGCCTCGCATCCCTCGTTCACAGGCTGCAGCTTGGCCTGTTGCTCTTGGCAGCGGCTATGCTGGCTACTGTTCTGCCCCAAGTTGGGGTTGCCCCACGAAGCAGCCTGTGGCCATAGATGCCATGCTGAGATGGGCTGGCTCTGTGCATGGGGGCCAGGCCCACAGTTCTCCTGCCCCATGGGTGTAGCCCCCAACCTTCCCACTGCCACTGAGCCCATGCTTCAGCCCCCCCTCGCCCTGTGTCCATCGCACAGGGAAATCAATCAGGGCTAATGGCCGCGTCGCCTGGGCAATCCCTGTGCAGGGGGCGGGGGGGTTGGCACTGGCCCAAGTGTGAGCGAGCGGTGAAGTCACCGCGGCGCGGGACATCCATCTCCACGCAGGGGACGCGGGCGCCTCCTGGCACTGGCCCCGTGTGTCCGTCACGCCTGGCAGGCAGCCCCATCTGCCTGCATGCCCTTGCTATGAATGAGGCAGGCACGGCTGCAGCGTTCTCAATGAGTGTGGGATGCAGCCTGCTCACGGCCTCAGGAGCACTGCCATGGCCCGTGACAACCTGTGGCTGAGTGCCCCCACAGGCCTGCACATCCCCTTACCCCATGGGTGGTCATGCTGGGGAAGCCTCCTGCCTTCCCTGGCTAGTGCTGGCCATAGCCCGAGCAACTTCCATGGTAAGCAGCCCCTCACCCCCAATCCATTCCTCCTTCTCCACTTCCTGCAGCTGCCGCCTGTGTCCTGCATGGGAGGCTGGCACGGGCCCTGCCGTGCCTGCGCCCTTTGCTCTTGCTCCAGTGTCCAGCTCCCCAGAGCTTTGTTCCCTGCTTCCCATAGGATGAGGCTCCAGGGAGTGCCTTGGGCCTGCACTGCTCCCTCGGAAGCTGGGGGTGGGCAGTAGCCCATTCTGGTGCCTTGTTGGGCCCCTGCAGCCCAGACACCTGGGTTCCATTGCTGGCTCCTCCACATTGACTTGTGGCTGTTCCAGCTCCTGGTGCTCAGTTCCCCCCTCCCACCCTGGGCACAGGGCTGCTCCTCCTGTGAAAATGCTGGGGGGGGGGGGGGGGGGGGGG
>NW_005843441.1:127559-134030 GCF_000455745.1 Alligator sinensis
CGCGGGCCCCTCGCGGGGAGAGGGGGGGGGGGGGGGGGGGGGGGCAGGCTACAGGTGTCCCCTCCCAGTTGGTGCCCAGGGCTAGTCCCCTGCTCACCCTGGCCTTGCCACTGCTTACTACCCCCAGAGACCTGGGGAAGCAGCTAAGGACTTCCCACCCGCTTCCCTGGGGGTCCCCGGGCTCATAGGCCAGCTTCTTTAGTGGCTTCTTTGCTATTGCGGCCACAATCAACAGACAAGTGGTGACCCCACTCCTGCCAACAGGCACCAACTCCTGTCAGGGCATGGGGCTGGGTAGCACCAGCTCTGGAAAAGGCAGGCAGTGCAGGCACCAGCAGCAGCAGTGACCTCTCTGAGTCAAGTTTCTCAAGCCAAACAACAACCGACCTGGACTGCACCAGTGCCAGCTCAGCCTGTACTAGCACCAGCGCCAGCATTTGACAACAGCAGTTGCTGGCACAGGAATGCTGCCCTGGCAGCTGCTGGCACCTGGCTGGGCCTAGTCCTATGGCTCCTGGCTGGCATGGTGAGGGTCCAACCAGGCCCCAGTGGGCCCAGCTCCCTAACTCCCTTCTGGCCTGGTGAGGACCCACTGGGCCTGACTCCAGTTTAGGCTCTCCTGGGCTCAGCTTGGCAAGGGTGTAGCCAGGGCCCCCTGGGCCCAGCCCCCTGGTACCTCTCCGGCCTGGTGAGGCACCTTACAGGGCTGCTGGAGCAGAGTGTGATACTGTCGAGGGCACAGACCCCTGAGCAGCTCAGCCTGCTGGCACCCAGCTCAGCCTCTTCTGCTGGACTCAGGAAAGGCTCCACTATCCCCTATGCAACCCATGGCAGCTGAATGGTGACCAAGGACTCCTGACTGCTGGGTCCAGGGAAAGACTGATTTAGGCTGTGCTGCAGCACTGGATTGGGGTCTAAGGGGTTAGACAGTCTCTGGGCATGGAAGATGTCCACTGCTCTCGCAAGTGGCCAGGTGCTGGCAGGGCTGACCCAGCTGCAGGTCTGGCCTGGGTCCCTGCCTGCGGGCCCCACCAGCTGGTCTCCCAGGTGCTAAGTCACGCTGTGCCAGTGGCACTGGTTTCACCTGCTTTGGTTGTCTGGTGCTGCCATGGTCTGGCCCAGCCTGGCAGTTCCCTGGAGGGGGCAAGTGGGCACAGCCCTGTCTCAGCACTGTGTCCCTGCTCTGCCCAGGGGCCCTGATGGGCATTGGAGATGTGGTCTCTCAGCAGCTGGTAGAGCAGAAAGGCCTGAGGAGGCACAGTGGCCGCAGGACCCTGAGGATGATGGCAATCGGCTTCTGCTTTGTGGTGAGTGCCCAGCCCAGCCTCGCGGTGCAACCCTGTGCAGAGCTGTGGCCAGAGACCCCACCAGGGCTTCAGGACCAGGGCCTCTGGCACGGGCTCTGCCAGGCTTGCAGGGGGTGAGGGGGACAAGCAAAGTCTCCAGAGCTGGGGAGGAGTCCATGCCTCTTGCTGCCCACTGGCATGGGCCACTGACATATCTCCTGCAGCTGGCCCCTGTGCCAGGCACTGAGCAGAGAGAGGCCTGTGCAAGAAGCCTGCTCCCTGCTGTGCCACTCGGACACCTAGCAGCCTTGTTCCCCAGGGCTGGAACAGCTCTCAGCTTTCTTCTGGGAGCCTGGACCAGCCAGCCACCTCCATGGGCAGTGCTAGCCCCTGTGGGTGCCCCGGTCCCCACCCCACTCCCTGCTCCTGCCAGGCAGCAGCTCCAGTGTGAGCTTGGCTCTTTCTGGCTCCCAGCTGCTCCCACTTCACCCTGCTGCCCTGGGGCTCTGCACTGGGAGCTGCCTGCCTGCCCCATCTTGCTGTGGCGCTCCCCAGCTCGCTGCCTTTGCAGTAGAGAGTGGCTGGGAGCAGTGCTAGCCAGGCAGCCTCTGCCCCCCTTCCTGCTCCCAAGACACCCCATCCCCAGGACAGTGTCCCCCTGCAGACAGGCGTATGGGGCAGGCAGCACCTGTGGGACCCAGCTGGGTGACCAGGGCAGGGCCACATTGCCAGGGCACAGAGCATGTCAGAGCCACCAGCCACAACTAGAGGAGCCGGGGACCAGGGTACCCAGCTCACAGCTTACAAGCTATATCCCTTCACCAGGGCCCTGCCATGGGGCAGGACAGGAACCAGCTGGAGGGAGTGTGTCGGGGGGTACCCTCTGGCTGTCCCCAGGGACCTTCCTGCTGCAGAGGCTGCTTGCCCTGGCTGTGCCCATGGCAGGGCCTGGCAGTCCATCCACAGGCCCTGGCTGTAGCACCAGGAGCTATGAGTGCAGACAGAAACGCATGGCCCAAGCTGGTGCCCTCCCCTGCCCCTTGGCAATGGTGCAGAGCCCTCTGACCCCCAGCTCCCCACAGGGCCCCGTGGTGGGAGGCTGGTACAAGCTGTTGGATCGGCTTGTCCTTGGCACCACGAAGACAGCGGCCGTGAAGAAGATGGTGCTGGACCAGGTGGGTGCTGCCTTCATGGGGAGAGGCAGGGCTGGTGTGCATGGAGCAGAGGTGGGCATTGCTGTGACTCGTGTGTGCAGGTGCCAGGTGTCCTCTGGGCTTGGGCAGGGCCCAGCCTCAGTCCCCCACTGTGAGCCTCACAGCCCCCCTGGCACTTGGGGCATCAGTTCCCTGTGGTTCAAATGCTCAGCACAGCAGGTCCTGCACTCCCTTCTACTCTAGCCAAGTCCTTGGGGCTGTGCTGGGGGCAGGGGGCTGGACCCAGCCCTTTTCCATTCAGCCCCACAGGTGCTGAGGCTGGGTGGCCGCAGTGCCCTGCCCGTCCTTGTCCTCTGTAGGGGCAGCCCAAGCGCTGTGGGGCCATTCCCTGCCCTTGGCAATGCACGCCCTGTCCCCACAAAGTGCAGGGAAGACCCCAGTGGGAGTAAGGGGGAGGCTCAGCAGGGGCAGCCCTTGGTCCCACAGGAGCAGGTGCTGGACTCTGGTCCCATGGGTGAGGGTGCATCAGGCACTGCTGTTGAACTGCCTCTCCCAAAGCCACTTCCATGATGGCTCAGGCCTCAGGGCCCCCAAAACCAGTGCAAGCACCTCTGCTAGGGCTGATGAGCCACATGTGCTTAGCCTGAGGCAGCCCCCTCACTCCCCCCACCGCAGTGCTCCACGGATCCCCATTACCCGTCTGCAGGGGGTGGGGCCAGGGCACAGGGGTGCTCTGGGCCAGCCCTGCCCTGTGGCACTCACCCACTTCCTCCGCAGGCTGGCTTCGCCCCGATCTTCCTCGGCAGCTTCCTTGCCGTCGCTGGTGCAGTCAACAGTCTGTCTGCAAAAGAGAACTGGGAAAAGATCCAGCGAGTGAGTCCCTGGGGCTGTGCTGGGGGCAAAGGGCTGGGCCCAGCCCCTTTTCATTCAGTCCCACAGGTGCTGAGGCAGAGTGGCCGCAGTGCTCTGTCCATCCCTGTCCTCTGCAGAGGCAGCCTGACCACTGCAGGGCCATTCCCTGACCTTGGCAATGCGGACTAGGAGGTCCCGTCCCCGTAGTGCAGGGAAGGCCCCAGTGGGGGTAATGGGGAGGCTCAGCAGGGGCATCCTTTGGCCCCATAGCAGCAGGGACAGGTGCTGGGCATTGGTCCCATGGGTGAGGGTGTGCCAGGCACTGCTATTGGCTGCCTCTGCCAAAGCCATTACTGTGATGGCTCAGGCCTCCAGGTCTCCCAAAACCAACGCAAGCGGCTGAGTCAGTGAGTCTGGGTGTGATTCACGGCGGGAACAGGTGACCCTGGTGTGAGTCATAGGGCCAACAGTGTCTGTCCCTCCTGGCATGGCGGGAGAGTGGGCCTCCCTGCCTGCGCCCTACAGCCCAGCACCCCCCAGTGGAGTGGACTGCCCCCAACCTGCCCTGCCAGGACAGCATCCCCCCTTGGCTGCTGCAGCAGGCAGGCAATGGGCATCAGTGCCCTGGCTGGCTGCAGGCTAGTGAGCACAGCTGTCCAGGGCACTTGTCCACTGAGAGCTGTGGGCAGAGTCCCCATGTCCCCAGGGGGGCCTGCCACTCCTACATGCACTCGTTGGCAGTGTAGGGGAGCTGAGGTCCTGCCTGCTGCACAGAGCAGCCAAACCTGCAGGCAGATGGCCTGCCTTGCATGGGGGTTGCAGGGCCAGGGCGGTCCATCTTTACCCTCTGCCCTGGGGCATGACCCTCTGGGGCTGGGCTGTGCTGGGTTGGACAGGGGACTTCAGGGCAGGGCATCCCCCGCACCCAGGTCTAATCATGGCCCCCAGGTGCCAGGTACTTGGGAATGACCCGTTCCTGCCCATGGCTCTTACACCCCCATCCAGAATCCAGGCCTGGGTACCGAGAGCTGGGGGCTTGGCCCACACAGCACAGGGGGTGGGGGGCACTTTGCTTGCCACAGGCTGTGTGGCAGCTGCAGCCACGCCATTCATTGGGGGCCATAGCAGGAGCCCTCATCCCCCACGTGATCTCTGCAGGCCCCTGGCCTTGGGCCCAAGGGGGGCAGGGCTTGCCCAAGGGGCCACGTGAGCACTGACCTGCCCTTCTCTGCCTGCAGGACTATGCTGATGCCCTTGTCACCAACTACTATGTAAGTGCCTGGGGGAGAGGAGGGGGGTTGCGCCCAGGTGATCATGGTACAAGTGCTTAGATCTGCACAGCAGGAGACTGAAAGCTGTGCCCCCACTGATGCACACTGGTTTCCAGTGGGCTGGCAGTGCACCCCCTGCGCTGTCACATGCAAGGCCCAGCCCACCTTGGGGCTCATGCTTAGGCAGCCAGAACTCCCCACCCCCGCTGGCCCCCAGTGGGCCTCCTGCCCACTGCCCCTATCACTGGTCTCCCAGCAGAAGCTTGCAGTGGGCTTTCCCCAAATCCGGTGGGGGGTCCAGGGAGGTGGGGTAGGAGCCAGTGCTGGGGTGGGGGAAATGGGCAGGAGGGGAAGGGTATGTGGCCGCAGCCCTGCCCTGCCCCAGGTAGGGTGAAGGCCTCCATACTCCTCACCCGCTATGCCTCTCTCCCAGATCTGGCCGGCAGTGCAGGTTGCCAACTTCTACTTCATCCCCCTGAACTACAGGTATGAGCAGGTCACACTGCACCCTCCCACTGCTGGTCCAGCACCCTCCTAGCCCAGGTGCCTTCCCCTTCCTGCACCCCCTGGCCCTGTCCCGGCCTCCAGGCAGAACAACCCCCACACATCCAGCTCCCCTACCCAGCCCAAAGACCCCAGCATGCCTTGTACCCCGTGCAAGTCCCCCCACAACTGCCCCTCCTTCCACTGGCCCAGCACTTCCCAGTTGCCCCTGTGCCCCTGGCCTCCGGCACTATGACCCTTGGGCTGTTGCTCCTTGGACCCCCCAAACCATGCCCCAAGCCCTGTGCTCTAGCCTACATGGGGGGAGGGTGGTGTCCTGGCACCTACTGTACCCCCTCCTGCCCCTGCCCCTGCCCCTGCCCCAGGGAGATGTTACATCCTGAGTGGGGGTGGCTTGGGCTTGTCCCACTGGGAGCCTGGACTGTTGCCTGGGCTGGGGAGAGGGACCCTGACCCTTGGGATATCAGGGCAGAAGACTGGACCCCTCCCCACCAGCTCCCCTCCCTGCATGGGCTGGCTTCCCCAGGACCCCAGGTTGCTGATCTGACATAGGACTGCCCCACTCTGATCTCTTGGCCCCTCCTGTCTGCCCTCAGGCTAGCCGTGGTGCAGTGTGTTGCCATCGTCTGGAACTCCTACCTCTCCTGGAAGGCGAACCAGCCATGAGCCCCCAACACATCCCACATCGCTGCCCATGCTTCTCCGGTGACCCCATGGCCTGGGTCCCACTCCCTCTCCCACCATGCTATGCTGGTCCTCAGGGGTCATCCACAGCACGGAAGGGGCTGGGAGCCCCATCGCAAGGCCACCCCAGCCAGACTCAGCAAAGAGGCAGCACAGGGCCCAAGGTGTGGCACCACGACTGCCCCAGCACAGGCCTGGCCCCAGCCCCGACTGAGACCAAATCATGCTGTGGAGGGAGCTGTGCTGCCCCACCAGCCCCTCCATCCCTCCATCCAGGGCCATGCTGGGACAGCCCCACTGGGGACAATAAAATGTGGTGGATGAGTGCTGGGTTCCTGTCCCTGCGTCCACCCTGGGAGTGTCATGAACTGTATGCAGACCCTGCAGGGAAGGGGCTGGGTGCTGCCAAGGCTTTTGGAGACCTGGTCCCCTCCAGCTCCAGGCATCATGCACAGGGGGACACGGCGGGTGCAAGCAGGTGTCCCACTCCCTGTTCCCGCTGACATGGCACTGCAAGACAGGGCTCAGGGCGTCACAGCTGGGGCGCGGGTGGCCGTGGGAGTCCCTTCTTCCGTGCCTGCTGTGGACCACTGGGCGCGTGTCCAGCGCCGCACCCCGCGCAGCCCCGGTCGTGGCGGGGGACAGGGGGGCACCCAGGCCAGGCGTGGGGTGGAGCTGTGCTGGCCGGGGTGGGGCCGGGCCGGGAGGGGATGGGGGGTG
>NW_005843441.1:135561-136518 GCF_000455745.1 Alligator sinensis
GCGGGAGCCAGGGGCGGCCACCTGCTCCCGTCGGGCTTGGTCCCGCGGCTGCGCGAGTAGGCCCCAGGGGGCGGGAAGCTGGGCATCTTTTGTACCATCCCGGGCCCGGCTGGGGACTGCCCAGGGTGAGCTGATTGGGGTCCAGCAGTTCCCTGCAGCCCGGGGGGCGGGGGGCGGGGGGCGGACGTTGGGGCACATCTGTGCAGCAGCAGCACCCAGGCGGGGCGACCTCCCGGACCCTCGAGACTGCCGAGGCGCCCTCCTGCCCCGTGCGCGTTCCTGGTGGGCGGGAGAGCCCCCGGAAGCCGGTGGGAAGGAGGCTTTTGCTGGGGTCCGGCCTGGCCCCGGGCTGCTCCACAGACTCACTCACGCTCCGGAGGCCGGAAGCGAGGGCTGCCGGAGCAGCCCACGGACCGGGAAGGCTGATGCGGAACGCGCTGCAGCCGGGAGCGCGACTCGGAAGGGTCTCTACGACCGGACAGCTCCCAAGGGGCAGCCCAACGGGGTGAAGTTCAATGCTGAAAGGTGCAGAGGCTGCGCGTCAGGAAGAAGCATCACAACCACAAACACAAGCCGGGGACAGGCCGGTTGGCAGCACCATGGAGAAGATCCACAAAGTCTCAGAAAGCCTAGTGCAGGGGAGCTGGCAGGGACCTGCGGGGTCACCTCTAGTCCAGCCCCGGCCTGAGGCAGGCTCAGGCCCAGCCCCGTCCAATCCAGCCCAAACAAACCCCATGTCCAACATCGGAGCCACACAACACAGTCACCTCTGACACAGCCCCAGGCATCACCCCTGCCCCCAGGAAAAGCAGGGGGGGGACCACAGCCACCAATGTCCTGCTGCTACCACAGGGTTCAGAGACACTGAAGAGACCCCAGGCACAAACTATACCCCCTGCTAGAGAGGAAAGTGAAACTCCCCAATCAGGGAGGTGGGGGGGGGGGGGGCATCGCGTG
>NW_005843441.1:136549-139961 GCF_000455745.1 Alligator sinensis
GGGGGGGGGGGGGGGGGTCCTTCCTGACCCCAAATGCAGTGTCAGCCTAACCCCAAAAGCAGAGCAGAAGGGCAAGCTCCTCTGAGTTTGAGTCCCAGCAGGATCATTGGCACAGCCCAACCACAGTCCCCAGCCTGGGCTGCAGCCATCACCCAGTGCTCCTGAAGGAGGCTTAAAAAAAACCCTGACATACATAGCAGAAAAGGAGGGCAGGGGCAAACAGCACAGCCCAGAAGCTTGGGAAATGCCACAGTAGAGCACAGGCATGCTACAGCTAGATAATCCCTGCCCAGTGGCTGTTTAGCCTCTCTCTGAGTACTTCCAGTGAGGGAGACTCCACAACTTCCCTGACATCTATTCCACAGCCTCCCTGCTCTGATGGGGAAGAAGTGTTACTGGATCTCCAGTATAAACCTGCTTTGCTGCAACTTCCAGCCATTGCTCCGCATCCTCCTCTCTGCAGCGAGAGAAGAGGGGCTTTTCCTCTTCTTTCTGGCAGCCCTTCAGGGATTTGCAGGCTACTGTCATGGCCCCTCTTAGGCACTTTTTCTGCAAGCTGAACCTGCCCAGATCCTCCAGCCTCTCCTCATATGACTTGCCTTCCAAGCCCTGAATCATCTCTTGCTGCCACTGGACCCTCTCTAACGTCTCCACATCTTTTTTGTGGAAATGTGGAGCCCAGAACTGCACACAGCATCCAGATAAAACCTGACCCATGCCAAGCAGAGGCATTATCACCTCCCGTGTCTTGCACCTGATGTTTCTGTTGCTGGAGCCCAAACTGCATTGGCCTTTTGTGCATCTGCATCACACTGCAGACTCCTATTGAGTCTGTGATCTACCAGGACTCCCCAATCCTTTTCCATGGTGCTGCTATCTAGCCAGGGGTCCCCCATTTTGTATCTGTGCTTTTGATTATTCCTCCTGTAAGACACACAAAATGTAGGGAGAATGCAAAAACTAAATGTACTGTCATGTTGTGCTGCAAGATGTTTTGGTTTCATATTTGCTGCGTGTATTGTTCTGTGCAGTAGTGTGCTTTAGTTTGACCCATGTCTATTTTGCTGTAATATTGCATCTTTCCTTTCATAGACAGCGAGGGTTGGAAGGGACCTCAGGAGGTCACATCTAGTCCAACCCCCGCTCAAAGCAGAACCAGCCCCAACTAGATCATCCCAGCCAAGGCTTTGTCAAACCCCCCCCATTCCCTGCCTGATCCCTTGATTGTTGATCTGGAGGAAGCATGCTGCCTGGACAGTAGGCAGGAAAGCCCCGTCCTGTGTGGCATTTGTTTTAGGACTCCCTCTTCCCCCGCTGTGTGTTGAGACCAGAAAACCTGGTCTCCCTCATACAGCCTGCAAATCAGAGGATACCTGAAACCTGGCCTCGTTGGCCAGGGTCTGCAGTGTTCGTTTAGATTAATTGGTTGGGAGGCCTGAAAGTAAGACTGGGAAAGCTAGGGTGATGTCATGCCAGGTACATGGGAAGGACAGTTAGCTAAAAGGGGGCTGGAGCTGGGAGCTAGGAGAAAGGACCCCAGAGAGGTGCCCCAGCCAGAGGAGCCAAGGTAGAAGGGGAAACACAGCCAAGCATTGCCACTGGTAGGCCTGGCTCCTGAGCTTTTTGCAGATCTTCTCTGTCCCAGCAGAGCTGTGCGATCAGGACTAGGTATTTGGGGGTACGCTATGCTGACTGCAGCCACAGCCACTCCGCACCCCCAGCCACCACATGGAAGTGGAGGTTTGCATCCTACAGCCTTGCACTACAGAATGACCAATGCTCACTAGCAATGCCCCAAGTCACAGCAAACCCCAGGAGCAGCTCCTAGGACTCTCCAGTGTGGGCCCCCCTCCACAACCTGTGGCTGAGTGGCAGGGATGGGGGGGTGCAGGCCCCTAGAAATAACCTTTTGAGCAAGCCCCAAGTCCCAGACTGCCTGGGCACAGGTGGAGTCTCTCCAAAGATGTGCAAACCAGAGACAACACTTTGCAATTGACAGCATTTCAAATTGCATTTTGGGTTTTCTTTGTCTTTACCTGCTGTGATTAATCTGATCTTTGCATTTACACAGACCCCTTCTTGCAAACAGTGTATGGGTGAGACCCCTGTTCAATTCAGTGATCCCAGGTTTCTGTGAGAGAAACTTATTGGGTCCCCTGAAATTTGAACCCTGGCCTTGTTGCTGCCGCCTGGTGCCTGGTGGAAAAGTTACTCTCCCGAGCTGCAGCACCTTGTATTGGTCCATACTCAGCTTCATCCTGTTGCTCCAGCCCAGCTTCACAACCTGTCAAGATCCTTCTGAATTGCGCTCGTCTGCTCCAGCATACTCACAGTCCTTCCTAGTTTCACGTCATCTGCAAACTTGCTCCCAAAGCTGCCTATGCCAGCATCCAAATCATTCATAAACGCATTGAATAGCACTGGGCCCAGGACAGACCCTTGTGAGACTCCACTCAAACCTCCTGCCGCTCTGACATGGACCCACTCATAACTACTTTGCTTGTGGCTATTGAGCCAGTTATCTGTCTACCCTGGAGTACTTCTGTCCAGCCCATGTGTCTCCAATTTTGTTTACAAGAAGGCCATGTGGGGCCTTGTCAGAAGTCTTGCAGATCCAGATCCCCTCTATCCACAGCATTCCCCTCATCCACCCAAGTCATTACTTTGTCAAAGAAAGAGATCAAGTTTGTCTGACTATTTGTTTTTCATTAATCCATGTTGGCTCCTTGTGATCAGCCTTTCCTCCTCCAGATGTTTGCAAATGGCCTTCCTTAGGATCTGCTCCACTAGCTTCCCAGGTATGGAGGTGAGACTACCCAGTCTGCCATTCCCCAGGTCCTTCTTTTCTAAAGAGGAGCACTGCACCAGCCTTTCACCAGTCCTCTGGTACCTGGCCCATCTCCCGCAACTGCATGACGATCATTGCCAAGGGCTCTGCGCTCTCCTCTACCAGTTCCTTCAGGACCCTGGGATGAAGCTCCTGTAGCCCTACTGACTTGAGTTTATTCAGACCCATCAAAAGCTCTCTGAACCTCTTTCTTGTTATCTCCTCCCTCCCCTTGTCCCCCTTCTCCTTATCCAGATCATCCTTATGAGGTGTTTGGCAATAGCTTAATGTTTTTGTGAAGACTGCAGCAAAGGAGTTGTTGAGTAGCTCCACTTTCTTGCATCTACTGTTAGAGGTCCCCCCGGCTCGATCCAGGGGACCGGCAGCTTCCGTGGTCCTTCTCTTCTGGCCAACAGACTTACAGGTTAAAGAAGCTCTGCTCGTCTTTAACCCCCTTCACCAGGTGCAGCTTTTTCTGTATCTTTGCCTTCCTGATCTTGGCCCTGCCAATTCCTGCAACTTCTTTGTCTCTGATTCCAGGCAGGGAGCTGCGGAGGTCTCAGCAATCCTAGCCCTGCCCAAGCT
>NW_005843441.1:139992-144539 GCF_000455745.1 Alligator sinensis
ACACATGTGTTTAATAAATGAACAGGCGACCGTGCCAACTCCAAGGTTCATGAACTATAAAAAAAGTGCGGGGAGGGATGGAGGAGCAGGAGGGCGCAGTAGTGAGCAGGGTAGGGTCCACGGCTGGAGATGCCAGGTCTGGGTTCACGCTCATGGGCTGGCAGCTCCACAACCCCCTGTACTGCCGCAACAAGCTCAGTGCTGGCCTGGTGGGGAGAAGGAGACTCAATGCCCAGCGCTGCACCCCCACACCTGACCTTTGTTCCACACCCCCCATAGTTGCACCCTGCTGCAGCCCCCACATTGGCACTGGGCCCCTGTTGCCATGGGGTGGCCATGCAGGGTGCCTCTGTAATGAAGCTGGGGGCTCCTGTTGTTTTAAGGGAGAAGCTGCACGAGGGCTGCCCCCAGGTTGGGGAGGACTGAGGATTGTGAGCAGGCTACAGGGGCCTGAGACTGCAGGTGCCTACTTCGGGCCTCGCTGCCCAGCACCAGGACAGCAGGGCAGAGCCAGGGCAGACAGCAGGATGCTGCTACAGCCTGGCCAGGGAAAGTGCAGGAAGCTGTTCTGGAGGGGATGGGCACAGTTAGGGAAGGAGCCAAGAGATACAAGCCTGGGTCCCTGAGGTGGGGGCAATGGAGCCATGAGCTCTGCCAGGAGAGGAGCTCCAGCCAGCCCAGGCTGGTGGGGACTGGGAGCCATAGGCCACCAGCCGAAAGCCAGAGCAGGGGGTGGCCGGCAGTGGTACGGCCACGCAGACCAGGGTGCCAATTGCTTGAGTTTAACACTGCGCTCACAGTTTTGTTCTAGTTTCACCCTGAGGACCAGGGGAGCCTGTGGCAGTGGAAAGGTGTCCACAGGAATGACTCCGGGGGGGTAGAAAGGAGACCACAGGGGTGCCTCAAGGGCATGCCAGGTTTTGAGCCCTGCCAGGGGCACAGGCACAAGACAGAAGCAAGCTGAGCTTGAGAGAGCCAGGGCCTGACCCTGAGCGTGAGGCACAGGCAAGCTGCAGCCAAGAAGGCCAGGGCCTGACCCTGAGAGTAGGGCAACAGAAGTGGCCTGAGCCCAAGGGGGACAGGGCCTGAGCCCAGAGTGGGGCAATGCAACTGGCCAGCAGAGGCTGAGCGAGAGGCCAGACCAGTGCCAGTGGGCCTAGGCCACCAGTCAGGCCAGAGCCAGAGCCAGAGCCAGAGCAACCTGTAGGCTAAGGCTGGGAAGGCCCAAGCTGACACAGGGAGGTCAACAGAGATGGAGTGACATCTGCAAGGCCCAAGCATAGCCATGGAGGCTGCAGGAGGCCATTATTAAGGGCTCTACGGCTTAAACAAGTGCCAGTTGGGCCATGGGCGGTGACCACCGGCTCACCGTGCCAGCCAGGCACCAGTAGGTGTACCAGGGTGCAAGAGATCCCTGCGGGGAGCTGAGCACCTGGAGCCAGCATGCCGAGGCCCCCAAACCCCCAAGGAGTCAGTTGGATCGGTAGGGAACAGTGAGAGCACCCCAGGACTCGAGCAGCCTCTGGATCAATGTCCAGGGAGCATAGAGGCATGGCAGGAAAGACAAATGGGGCTGTTACAGAGAAGCAGGACGACAGCAGGATCAGGGTGGGTCAAAAGGATGTCATGTCCACCCCAGGGCTTGTCCTGCCACACCCCCAGCAGGGACCAGCTGGGAATGGGCCTTACCATGCCGGGAGCTTGCTGGCTTCTGCCTGGGTCCCGCATCTGGTGGAGGAGAGACAGGGTGAGGCAGAGGGGTAGAGACCCTGGCCTAGACTGTCCCCATCACGGCTGAACCATGGGGTGGGACCAGGCCTGGCAGGGAGCAGAGCTACCCCCAGGGGCCCCAGCTGGGGCTCCCCCTCCAAGCATAGGGCCCCTTGCCACATGGGCAGCACCTGCCCCCAGCCCTGAAGGCCAGTGCCTGCCTGGACCCCCAGCCCCAGGGCTGAGCCCTCCGCAGCCCATCAGGCAGGACCTGGGGTGAAAGCACCAGCCCAGCATACCCATGGCCCACCCCAAGTTCTGCCTTTGCCCATCCCCAGCACACTGGGTGCTGCCCTTGCCCTTGCCCTAGCCCCCGTCACCTTCTGGCCCCTCCGGTCCATCCGATCCATCCAGTCGCTGCTCCTCACTTGCCACTTCACCACCATCCAGGCCCAAGGGCCCCTCAGCCTCGTCCTCGCCCACTGGGTCTGCAGGAGCAAGAGACTGTCACCCCAGAGCCAGGCCCTGTGTGGGCAGTGGATCCCTGCCCCAGCCCCTCCCCTTGCACAGTGGGCCAGGGGGCAGGACTGGGGGACCCTGACGCTGTGGGAAACAGAGCTGGAGCTGAGGGGCAGATGCTCTGCCAGGATTACTCAGCCCCTCATGCACTTTCCCTTCTCACAGCCCTGCAGCTCAGCCCCCTTCCCTGGATCCCCCCCGCCCCCCCCGCAAGCCTGACACATTGGGGCCATGTAGGGTGCACTCACATGTGGGTGCACTCACACTGCCCCCCCAGACCTCTCAGATGGGCTCACCTGGTGGGGATGAGGTCTACCCCCCATGTCCCAGGTGATGTACCCCCTGCCCCGCATCACCTGTCTGGAAGTCGATGGTCCTGAGCATCTCGGCCACATGGTCCACATTGATGGAGAAGTGGTCCATGCTCTCATAGCCAGGCTCTGGGCGGCTGCTCAATGAAATCTTGGACATGTCCATGATCCTGCAAGGAGCCGGCACCTGGCCACTGAGTGCCGGCAAGTGCCAGCCCCACGGCCAGAGTCACCCTTGCCCACTCCCCCAGTCCCACGGCCGTGGACACCCCCTGCTGCCCCCCAATTCCAGGCCCACAGCCTGCCTGGCCCATTTGCACCATGGCAGCTGGGCCGAGAGCACGAGCAGCATGGGGGCTATGTGGGGGCGCTAGGCTGCGGCTGGGGTCAAGGCTAGGCCAGAGGTGCTGCAGTTGCCCCAGAGCTGGGGTCTGTCTTGGTGAGTGGTGGGGCCCAGCTGCACTAGGTGGGAGACAATTTCCCACCCCTGCCCCACAGACACCCCCCACCCCCCTCACTGCACCACCCCAGACTCACTTCTTGATCAGCTCCTTGGATTGCTGTGGAGGAAGGACAGAGGGTGAGTGGGGCCCCACTGGCTCCCAGGGCCCCCCTGCTCCATTCACACCGGAGCCAGACAGCAACCTGGGGCCCCTCATGCCCAGGAGACGGCAGCTCCGGTCATGGCAGCTGGGCTGCAGCCTGGGGCAGGGGCTCAGCAACTCCCCCCACCCCGGGGCGGACAGACCCCAGTGGCCCCAGCATAGTCCAGCCGCACACACCTGCAGGTAGACGGCCATCTGCGGCTCCCCCCTTGGCTGGGCATCTGCGGCTCCTCCATGGACTGGATGGCTGACTCCACCAGCTTGGAGGAGGTCTCCAGATGGTCACCGTACTGGCGGATGAGCTCACGCACGCGCTGCACTTTCCCGTCCTGCTCCCGCCCCACAGCCTGCAGCAGCTCAGCCTTGCGCTCCTCCAGGACCCCGCACAACCCATCAAAACGCTGACTCAGATGCTGCTTCTGCCGCCGGCTGTTGTCCTGCGGGGGAAGAGGGAGGCAGAGTGGGGGGCAGGCTGGGGGCACAGCCGGGCTGCACAGCATCCCTGCCATGCTGCAGGGCTGGGAGCCTGTGCGCCTGGGTTCTCTGCCTGTTCCGGGAGCCCCCTTTCCCTCTGCCCCACCCAGGACCCTGAAAGTGCCTGGATCCTGCACCCCCGAGCACCAACCTCGATGGCATGGCAGATCTCTTCCATCTGCGTGACAATGGCTTGGATTCGGTCATTCCCCGCCACCAGCATAGCGATACCATCGCTCAGTTCACTCTGCCATGTGGGCATAGTGTGGGGGTGAGCACTAGGCATGGCAGCAGGGGTTATAGACACAGTCCCCACAGGACACTTGCCAGGCAGGCACTGCACCTGGCCAGGACTGGGCCCCTGCAGGACCACCCACCCCCACCCTCTAGCAGGATAGGGCCCCACAGGAGCATCCATCCACCCCACCCTCTAGCAGGATCAGCCCCCGCAGAAGCACCCACTCCAGCCCTGTGCCTGGATCGGGCCCTGATGCAGCACCCAGCCCCCTCCCTCTGCCCAGAGCCTGCCAGGCCCCGGGGCTCCAGGCTGTGTGGGGACGAGGGGCCTTGGCAGGCGCAGGTGCCAGCACCTTCTGGCGCTTGTAGACAGCAGGCAGGGGCGCGACCTCGCAGTCCTTGTGGGCACCAAAGACCTTGCAGAGGGAGCAGGTGGGCACCTCGCAGCTCAGGCAGTAGATGTTGATGTGCTCCTCCTCGTGCTCCTCGCACATCAGCTGTGGCTCCGCTTTCGTGTGCAGCGGCCTGGGGGGGGCAGCGGCACAGTGTGAGCTCCACAGCGGCTGGGCTGGGCTGGGCTGGGCCGGCCCAGGGAAGTGGGGGCAGTGTCCCTCCCTGTTCCCCGCCCCGCCCCGCCCCGCCCGCAGCAGCACCTGGAGGACTCCTGCTTGTAGATGTCAATGATGTTCTC
>NW_005843442.1:0-4214 GCF_000455745.1 Alligator sinensis
GCACAAGTGCAACAGCATCAAGGACAGAGACACATTTCCAGGTTACAAAGAGCTCGCCCAAAGGCTCACATGCCCAAAATTTGGCCAATATATGATGGAGACCTAAAGGCAGGGAGGTCACTCTGTCCAGAGTCCCTTTCCTTTGCGTCCCGCTTTGCTGGCTTTTGGCCTCTCGTGGTTTGCCCGCTGCTTGTCCTTCTGGCAGCTGCAAAAACGAAAAGAAAAGAAATAACAACCCACCCCAGGAAAAAAACAGGGGGACACAGTCTGGGTGTAAGGCATGGAGCCAGGGACCGAGACAGGAAGTTGTAACATCTGTTTGGTCCTTCCCTGTAAGCACTGCTGATCTGTCTTCTGTTCAACAGAGGGGCGAGCACGACATCTACAGTTCAGTTTCCCAAGACTGGGGCAGTTGGACATGGCAAGCCATGGGCCACAAGCTTCCTGCTTACAGGGATCCCACTGCACCAAGACACTTGGAGCCCATTTTTGCTCATATGTGACTGAGGAAACACTGAGACCTAAGGGCAGGGCCATCAGCGTGTCCAGAATCCCTTTCCTTTGTACCCCATTTCCCTCGCTGGCTTTGCTCCTGGCTCGCCCCTTCGCCACCAGGTCTTCCGAGGACTGCAAGGACAAGGACAGAGACTGGCTGTAAGTCAACTCAGCCTGAGGGCACGTCGAGCGGCTGCAACTTCTCCCTTTTCACCCCTGGTATGAAGGGGCTCTAACACGCTCAGATCTCCTCCAGGGCCTGCAGCCCTCCCTGCAATCCCTAGGTAACACCTCTGCCAAAACTTCACAAAGCAGCCTAAGATTCTGAAGAAGAGCAGAACTGCGCCTCGCCTCCTGGCCAGGGCGCCCAGCGCATCCACCCACTCCAAACCTTCCACGGCTCATAAATCCCTAGTCTTTCCCCACAACTCTCTTACCTTGCCTCCTGATTGCCTGGCATGGTTTTCTGCTCTGCGTTCAGTTAAGTCCTAGTTGTCTATTAACTTCTTTGGTTCTCCTGCTGGGGGAGAAAGAACAAGAAAACAGAAATGGGATGCAAGTCAGCTTGATGTAAGATGCTTCTGCAGGCCCCCAACTTCTGTCTCTCTTTTACCCTTGCCTGGATCTGCGGCCACTCAGTCCTCTGTCTGTGGAAAGAGGGGAAGGCACACCCTCTGCGGGCTCTGCTGCCTACATCCTGGCCAGTCAGGAGCAGAGTGCGATGGGCCAGGACTCTGGAGAGAACTGCTCGGGCGGCACCATGAATGGTGACCAGAAGCACCAGCAACCCTGCTTACAGGGCGGACACAGCTGGCTGCTGGGGCATGAAGCCCAGAGACAACCTGCAAAGCCCCAAATGCCAGCTGACAGCTGCCTCATGCGGTCTCGATCAGGGATCAAAGCTGCCCCATGTCTGGGGACGTAAGCCCCATGACTTCAGGCTCCTGTCACAGAAGTCAGAGCCAAAAGGACTAAACAAGGCCTCCTCCCTCACAACCAGAAGCAGAAGGGGCGCAGCCCTGGTTACAGGGTGCCGGGGGAGGCCGTCTCAATACTGCCCGGAGCAGTAGAACACAGGAGCAAAGACCTGGACCTGAGCTACAGGAAGGTCACCAAGTCTCGGGGTGCCAACACACTCGGTATCCTCCAGAAGCCGGCAGCCTTCCCTGTAGTCCGTGGCTATTCTCTCTGGCCAACCTCTGCAAGTGGAACCAGACCCAGAGGATGAAGGGGACCTGCACCCTGCTTACAGGCTGCAGGGCATTCATTTCCAGGGTCTCGGGTAGGGAATACATTGCCTTCCCTCAAGGAGGGCAGGAACTCGTCATGTAAGCTACCAAGTTGTCAAAACAACACGCTAGCCACCCAAAAAGAGGGGGCATGCATAAGACCTGTACCCTGACATACAGGGAGGTCACGTGCCCAGAAGTATTAGAGAGGGGCCTAATGCTCCCCAAGGCCAGAAGGCATGGAAATCTATAACGTTGCTTTACCCCCTAGGTGAGGAGGTGGGAGGAGAAGGCTACGAGGACGCATCTCGCCCCTTTTCCAGCACTGGGAAGAAAACAAAGCACGCTGCAGCGATTGTAAGAACAAAAAGAAAATAACAAACGCTTTCACGCCCAGGCACTCCTCTCTCTCGCCATCCACACTCTCGCAGGGGGAAAAAGACTGTTCCCAGGCTGGAAAGGAGCTCCATGCTGCAAACCGCTTCACCTCCAGCCTTCCATGGGAAAATCCTCCTCTGCTCCCAGAGGGCAAGAAGGCTGAGACCGGCACCCTCCTTACAGGGCCTGGTCCGCCTGACTAGTCACACTGTCCTTAGGGGGCAAAAGGGAAAGGCCCAGAGCCTGCTTACAGGCGGGGCCCTCAGCCAGCCAAATCAAAGAGCTATCACCAAAGGCACCGTGAGAGAACTGCACCCTGCTTACAGGGTGGTCCACAGCTCTGCAGAACCTCGCCCTCCACAAGGGGCACGGGACTTGCACCCTCCTTACAGGGCCTGGTCCGCCTGACTAGCCACACTGCTCGCAGCAGATAAAATGGAAAGGCCCGGAGCCCTGCTTATACGGAGGACCCTCAGCCAGGCAAAGGACAGAGCTGCCCGCAGAGGCACAGTGAGACCTGCACCCTCCTTACAGGGCGGCCCAGCCGTCCGGATGTGGAGTGTCGGGCATAGATGCAGGAAGGAGGATCGGCACCTGGACACAGGGATTGGAGAGGAGGCCAGAGACTTAAACCCAGCCACAGGAAGGTCGTCTAGCTCTGGGGTCTAAGGAGTTTGCCGTCACCCCACGAGTCTCGGCTCCTGTCTGCAAGCCCGCCCTGCGGCACAGCACTGCAGACTGCTCCGGCTCGCTCCCGCCAGCGGAAGGAGGCCACACCCAACCATCTAACAGGGGCACCTCTCCAACTGGCTGGCTATGGCAGTGGACCTGGTCTCCCAGTTACAGGACGTCCAACGCTACACACATCCAAACCTGCTGTCCTTCTCCCGGGATAGCAGGCACCACACACCCTGCTTACAGGAGCCTGCGCCATCCGCAGCCACGTCTGGCAGGTGGCCTGGACCCCGCTTACAGGGCGGCCGCGCTGCGCAAGACCGCCAACCAGATCTACAGCCTTTAGAAACAAGGTGGTGGTGACACATGCCTTGCTTACAGGTTGTCCACCTGCCACCTGACTCGTGCACAAGTGCAACAGCATCAAGGACAGAGACCCATTTCCGGGTTATAAGGAGCTCGCTCAAAGGCTCACGCGCCCAAAATGTGGCCAATACATGATCGAGACCTAAAGGCAGGGAGGCCACTCTGTCCAGAGTCCCTTTCCTTTGCATCCTGCTTTGCTGGCTTTTGGCCACTCGTGGTTTGCCCGCCGCATGTCCTTCTGGCAGCTGCAAAAAGAAAAAGAAAAGAAATAACAACCCACCCCAGGAAAAAAACGGGGACACAGTCTGGGTGTAAGGCATGGAGCCCGAAACCGAGACAGGAAGTTGTAACGTCTGTGAGTTTGGTCCTTCCCTGTATCCCCTGGTGATCTGTCTTCTGCTTGACAGAGGGGCGAGTATGACCTCTCCTTGTTCAGCTTCCCAAGACTGGGACAGTTGGACATGGAAAGCCATGGGCCACAAGCTTCCTGTTACAGAGAGGTTCCACTGCGCCAAGGCTCTTGGGGACACATTTTCACTCATACGTGACTGAGGCCTAAGGGCTGGGCCATCAGTGTGTCCAGAATCCCTTTACTTCGTACCCCATTTCCCTCGCGGGCTTTGCTCCTGGCTCGCCCCTTCGCCACCAGGTCTTCCGAGGACTGTAAGGACAAGGACAGAGACTGGCTGTAAGTAAACGCAGCTTCAGGGCACGTCGAGCGGCTGCAACTTCTCCCTTTTCACCCCTGGTATGAAGGGGTTCTAACATGCTCAGATCTCCTCCAGAGCCTGCAGCCCTCCCTGCAAACCCTAGGTAACACCTCTGCCAAAACCTCACAAAGTAGCCTAAGATTCTGAGGAAGAGCAGAACTGTGCCACGCCTACTGGCCGGGACACCCAGCACATCCTCTCACTCCAAACCTTCCACGGCTCACAAATCCCTAATCTTCACCCAAACTCTCTTACCTTGCCTCCTGATTGCCTGGCATGGTTTTCTGCCCGTTATCAGTTAAGCTGCATTCATCTGCCTTCTCTGCTTCTCCTGCTGGGGGCAGAAAGAACAAGAAAGGTA
>NW_005843442.1:4257-4463 GCF_000455745.1 Alligator sinensis
CAACATCTCTCCCCCTTTTACTCTTCCCTGGATCTGCGGCCTCTCTGTCCTGTGTCCCCGGAAAGTGGGGCGGGCACACGCTCTGCAGGCTGCGCTGCCGACATCCCGGCCAGCCAGAAGCAGAGTGCGATGGGCCAGGACTCTGGACAGAACTGCTCGGGCGGCACCATGAACGGTGACCACAAGCACCGGCAACCCTGCTTACA
>NW_005843442.1:4473-4860 GCF_000455745.1 Alligator sinensis
TCCCTCCACACAGCTGGCTGCTGGGGCATGAAGCCCGGAGACAACCTGCAAAGACCTGAACGCCAGCTGACAGCTGCCTCATGCCGTCTCAATCATGGGTCAAAGCTGCTCTGTGTCCGGGGTCATAAGCCCCATGACTTCAGGCTCCTGTCATGGAAGCCAGAGCCCAAAGGACTAAGCAAGGCCTCCTCCCCCACGGCCAGAAGGGGTGGGGGTGCAGCCCTGGTTACAGGGAGCCGGGGGAGGCCGTCTCAATAGTGCCCGGAGCAGTAGAACAGAGGAGCAGAGACCTGGACCTGAGCTGCAGAAAGGTCACTACGTCTCGGGGTGCCAACACACTCGGTATCCTCCAGAAGCCGGCAGCCTTCCCTGTAGTCCGTGGCTATT
>NW_005843442.1:4914-6136 GCF_000455745.1 Alligator sinensis
TGCAGGCCGGGGGCGGGGGCACACAAGTACGGCTGGCCAAGTGCCGGAGAACGTTTCCAGGGTCTCGGGGAGGGAATACATAGCCCTCCCACAAGAGGGCAGGAACCCTGCATGCGAGCTACCAAGTTGTCAAAACAACACACTAGGCATCCAAAAAGAGGGGGCATAAGACCTGTACCCTGACATACAGGGAGGTCATGTGCCCAAAAGTATTAGAGAGGGGGCCTAATGCTCCCCAAGGCCAGAAGGCATGGAAATCTATAACGTTGCTTTACCCCCTGGGTGAGGAGGAGGGAGGAGAAGGCTAGAGGACGCATCTCGCCCCTTTTCCAGCACTGGGAAGAAAACAAAGCACGCTGCAGCGATTTTAAGAACAAAAAGAAAATAACAAACGCTTTCATTCCCAGGCACTCCTCTCTCTCACCATCCACACTCTCACAAGGGTAAAAAAACTTCCCAGGCTGGAAAGGAGCTCCATGCTGCAAACCGCTTCACCTCCAGCCTTCCACGGGAAAATCCTCCTCCACTCCCAGGGGGCAAGACGGCTGAGACTGGCACCCTCCTTACAGGGCCCCGTCCACCTGACTAGTCACACTGCCCTTAGGGGGCAAAAGGGGAAGGCCCAGAGCCTGCTTACAGGGGGGGCCCTCAGCCAGCCAAATCAGAGCTATCACCAAAGGCACAGCGAGAGAGCTGGACCCTGCTTACAGGGTGGTCCATAGCTCTGCAGAGCCTCGCCCTCCACCGGGGCACGGGACTCGCACCCTCCTTACAGGGCGGCCCAGCCGTCCGGATGTGGAGTGCCAGGCACAGATGCAGGAAGGAGGACCGGCACCTGGACACAGGGATCGGAGAGGAGGCCACGAGCTTCAACCCAGCCACGGGAAGGTCGTCCAGCTCTGGGGTCTAAGGAGTTTGCTGTCACCCCACGAGTCTCTGCTCCTGTCTGCAAGGCCGCCCTGCGGCACCGCGCTGCAGACTGCTCCGGCTCGCTCACGCCAGCGCCAGGAGGCTACGTCCACCCTGCTGACAGGGGCACCTCTCTGACTGGCTGGCTATGGCAGTGGACCTGGTCTCCCAGTTACAGGACGTCCAATGCTACACACATCCAAACCTGCTGTCCTTCTCCCGGGATAGCAGGCACCACACACCCTGCTTACAGGAGCCTGCGCCATCCGCAGCCACGTCTGGCAGGTGGCCTGGACCCCGCTTACAGGGCGGG
>NW_005843442.1:6166-6810 GCF_000455745.1 Alligator sinensis
TGCACAAGTGCAACAGCATCAAGGGCAGAGACACCTTTCCGGGTTACAAAGAGTTTGCCCAAAGGCTCACGCGCCCAAAATTTGGTCAATACATGATCGAGACCTAAAGGCAGGGAGGCCACTCTGTCCAGAGTCCCTTTCCTTCGCATCCCGCTTTGCTGGCTTTTGGTCTCTCGTGGTTTGCCCGTCGCATGTCCTTCTGGCAGCTGCAAAAAGAAAAAGAAAAGAAATAACAACCCACCCCAGGAAAAAAACAGGGGGACACAGTCTGGGTGTGAGGCATGGAGCCAGGGACCGAGACAGGAAGTTGTAGCATCTCTGAGTTTGGTCCTTCCCTGTAAGCCCTGCTGATCTGTCTCCTGTTCAACAGAGGGGCGAGCATGACTTCTCCTTGTTCAGTTTCCCAAGACTGGGGCAGTTGGACATGGAAAGCCATGGGCCACAAGCTTCCTGCTTACAGGGATCCCACTTCACCAAGGCTCTCGGAGCCACATTTTGACTCATACGTGACTGAGACCTAAGAGCAGGGCTGTCAGCATGTCCAGAATCCCTTTCCTTCGTACCCCACTTCCCTCGCGGGCTTTGCTCCTGGCTCGCCCCTTCGCCATCGGGGCTTCCGAGGACTGTAAGGACAAGGGCAGAGA
>NW_005843442.1:7379-8617 GCF_000455745.1 Alligator sinensis
GCGGCCGACGTCCCGGCCAGCCAGGAGCAGAGCGCGATGGGCCAGGACTCTGGACAGAACTGCTCGGGCAGCACAATGAACCGTGACTGCAAGCACCGGCGACCCTGCTTACAGGGCGGTGCTCCCTGCACACAGCTGGCTGCTGGGGCATGAAGCCCAGAGACAACCTGCAAAGCCCCGAATGCCAGCTGACAGCTGCCTCAGGTGGTCTCGATCAAGGGTCAAAGCTGCTCCGTGTCTGGGGTCATAAGCCCCATGACTTCAGGTTCCTGTCATGGAAGACACAGAGCTGAGGCCTCCTCCCCCACGGCCAGAAGGGGTGGGGGCGCAGCCCTGGTTACAGGGTGCCGGGGGAGGCCTTCTCAATAGTGCCCGGTGCAGCAGAGCAGAGGAGCAGAGACTTGGACCTGAGCTGCAGAAAGGTCACTACGTCTCGGGGAGCCAACACACTCAGTATCCTCCAGAAGCCGGCAGGCTTCCCTGTAGTCCGTGGCTATTCTCTCTGGCCAACCTCTGCAAGTGGAACGAGACCCGGAGAATGAAGGGGACCTGCACGCTGCTTACAGGCTGCAGGCCGGGGGCGGGGGCACACAAGAACGGCTGGCTAAGTGTCAGGGCACTCGTTTCCAGGGTTTCGGGGAGGGAATACATCACCTTCCCACAAGGAGGGAAGGAACCCTGCATGCGAGCTACCAAGCCATCAAAACAACACGCTAGCCGCCCAAAAAGAGGGGGCATAAGACCTGTACCCTGACATACAGGGAGGTCACGAGCCCACACATACTAGAGGAAGGGGGCTAATGCTCCCCAAGGCCAGAAGGCATGGAAATCTATAATGTTGCTTTACCCCTGGGTGAGGAGGTGGGAGGAGAAGGCTACGAGGACGCATCTCGGCCCTTTTCCAGCACTGGGAAGAAAACAAAGCACGCTGCAGCGATTTTAAGAACAAAAAGAAAATAACAAACGCTTTCGCACCCAGGCACTCCTCTCTCTCGCCATCCACACTCTCACAAGGGTAAAAAGACTGCTCCCAGGCTGGAAAGGAGCTCCATGCCGCAAGCCGCTTGCCCTCCAGCCTTCCACGGGAAAATCCTCCTCCGCTCCCAGGGAGCAAGAAGGCTGAGACCGGCACCCTCCTTACAGGGCCCGGCCCGCCTGACTAGTCACACTGCCTACAAGGGGCAAAAGGGGAAGACCCAGAGCCTGCTTACAGGCGGGGCCCTCAGCCGGCCAAATCA
>NW_005843442.1:11089-27091 GCF_000455745.1 Alligator sinensis
CCACCGTACCTGAGAGCTGCCTCCTCTTGCTCCGATGACAACCGTCACACGGACGCCGGGACGCCGCTCCGGCTCGCGCATCACCACGAGGCACGGCGCAGCAGGCTGCCCTTACCGCGCTGCTCTGCGACGCCACGAACGGGGAATAACAGAGGGCAGGATCACACCCTGCTCCGTGGAAACCAGCCCACCCTTCAGACCGTTCCCCCGTCCCGTCCCGTCCCGTCCCGCCCTGCCCCGCCCCGTCCCACCCCAGCACGTCCTTGCTGACAACCTCCAACCCCCGTCCGTCCTCTCCGTGCCCAGGGCCTGGACCTTGGACACTGCCACGAACCGTCTGCTCAAGGGCGATGCGCTGAGACCGCGGGACGAGCGCTAGAAACCCTCCTTGCACACGTCGAAAGGTGGCCAGCCACGGCACAGCCTGGGCCTCGCCAGGTGACCTCGTGTGGTCTGTGGGGATGGGCCGGCGAGGGCTCGCTGGGGCAGGACGCTGCGTCCCCCCGGAGCGGCAGAGCAACCCAGACACAGGCCAAGGTTCATAGAGGATCCCGAGGTGTGTCACTGCACCCCAGGAATCGAAGGCAAAGGATTGAACCGGGTTGTTGTGGCAGGCTCTTCTGAGCTTTGAATTTACCCGGGTCAGTCATCAAAAGGATTCGCTTCTGTCTTACTCTTCGCCTACATCTTGCGCTGAGAGAGGGGCCGATTGAGTCGCTTCAGAGGGGCAGCGGTGACCCCGTTGCTGCCTTGGACTGGGCTGCTTGAGAGAGATGTCGTTTGGAGATTTCCTCTGGAGTGATCAGCTCATCAGTGACAGGGCATCAGCGAGGCGGTGGGGTGGACTGCCTAGGAGAGTTGTGGGCTCTCATTCGTTGGAGGTATTCAAGAAAATGAAGATAAGCCTTGTCAGGGATGACTAGGAATAGCTCCGCCTTTGCCATCCTGGGGTATTTCTCATGCTTCGGAGCATCGCTGCTGCCACACGGGTCAGGAGGGGATTCTCCCTGGTTGTCAGACTGGTACGGGCTGTGGGGGTTTGCCTTTCACTGTAGTGCTGGGGCTTGCTCATCACCTCCTCTTCCTGCCTCCAGGTGCCTCTGGGATTTGTAGACCATGGTTGCAGCCAGCAGGAAGTTTGAGCAGGGTAACGCACCTCCTTGGCCCCAGACCCCACCAGGGTTTGCCTGGGGAGGAGGCAGTCCCCCGTGTAGACTGGGCTGCATCCCCAGTGGGGCTTGCCCGCTGCCCCCCTCCCACCCCAGACAGCTCTGCCAGCCTGCAGGCAAAATCCACGGGGTTGTCTTGTTAAACAAGAAATCCATGTTTGCCCCTGGTAAAAGATAACATCCGGGGTTAACTCCATCTTTCCATGGGAAATGGAAAACCTGGGTCCCTGGTAATGACAGTACATCAGAGCAGGCTGGCGGCATGTCTATAGGTGCCCCAAGCGACCAAGTGGCAGACACAGAAGTTAGGGGCACAGCCTCTGAATTCGAATTACCTGGATCTTAAATGCTGGAGGAAAGAAAGGAATAGTAGGGGAAAAAAATCCCTGGTCGTGCCCTGTTCACTCTCCCTTTCAGCAGCCACTCCCTGGGCACAGCTACGTGAAAAGCTGTCGCAGTAGCAATGAGCTATGGCAACATAGCATGCGGGGCACGAACCGTGACGCTACTGTGCAGCAGCTCATAGGTGGCCCCTGGTGGCCCTGAGCTCCCAAGGGGGAGCAGGGTCAGGGCCACCAGCAGGTCCTCAGTCCTGGGGGTTTGCTCCCCTCCAGCAGCTGTGCCACGCTGCTTTTCTGCTTAGAGAGCCTGAGCTCCACCCCCGGCGCCGTAGCTAAAGACTCAGACAGCTGTTCCCTGTACTGGCGCGGGGAAGGACGAGTCAGCACCTCTGATTTCAGGGGCCTTCTGATGACCCAGTGATTGCAGGGGGAGAATGAGGCCCCCTCCAAATGGCATTATCTGCTGGTTTTAATCCCCCACCCTTGCTAGGTGACACCTCCACGTTGTCTCAAGGAGTGCTCTGGCCCTTTGTGGCACTGCGCGTGCTCCAGGCCCCGCCCCTTCCGCTCGAGCTGGCCCCGCCCCCGCGACTCGGCACGTGCAGCCAACCGCCCGCAGCTCTGACGTCCCGCCCGCGAGCAGTGAGTGACTGGTGGGTTGGTTCGGGGGGCGGGTTGCTCCGCTCCGCTCCACGGGCCCGCGGCGGGGCTGTCACCGCTAGAAATCCAGCGCGTCCTCGCCCGCGGGAGCGCCGGCACTGGGGAGGGACGATAGGCAGTTGTATTTTTCCTACCACAAATGTAACGTGTCGGTACGGTCCCAGGTGCGATTTCCCGCAATTTCCTGGGGCGCGGTAGGCAACGTGACAGGAGCGAGCGCGCTCTGGCCAGGGCATTCGGGATGTTGTTAAGGAAGGAAGACTGTTTTTTTGGCCCGCTGGCACCAGCTGCTGTGGAGAAAAGAGAGCAGTCACTTAATACAGAAGAATAAAGCAAGGGTGTCTGCAAAGGACATTTAGGCCAATGCCCTTCCTCAAGAAACAAGCCTCTGGTGTGGACAGGATTTGATTTTGTACAGGGAAATACCTTGGGATTCCCAGCCCGCTCTGGTAATGGCTGAGCCCTGGCGCTTAGCCACAAAGGCGTCTACAAGCAGAGCGACCACGCCGTGTGTGCCAGGAAGGTGTGTGTTAGGATGGGGCACTGATCCCCAGCGTGACGGGATCCAAGCTCTGCAGACTGTCGTGCTTGAAGGTCAGGCGCTAGCTATCTCTGTCGTGCAGCGCTGCATGGGAGACGGTAGGCAGGGCAGCAACGATGGTCTCTGGGAGGTCAATGAATGCAGACTCAGGAGGCCTCGAGCCGCTCCCCGGCCTCGCTACAGACTTCCCGCGTGACCTTGAGTGCATCACCTAACTTAGGCGGCGTCGCTTCCCCATGCATACCTGTGTCGACCCCCGTGTCGTCTGGTACGGCCGGTCCAGCATCGTCAGACGGTGTCTCGAACTATTCCAGGGTGTACCATCTCCACATTCCTAAGACCCCTGTATCTTATCTTGTTACTTACTGTAGCTGGTTCGTACCAGCCGCCATTCAGCCATTACTCCCACCTCATTCACAGCACACAGACTTACACAGATTCACTTGCTGCTTTTTCGGCAAATGGTTGACACGGTTAAGATGGCTACTTAGCATAAGCGAATGGCTTGCTTAGCATAAGTATTCATAAGCATAAATCACAGTATAAGTTTAACATTAGCAAAGTTGCAGCATAACATATTTTAAACCATAATGGCATAGATATAACATATTCCAACATTTCCCCCCTTTGATACCCAATTTATTAGGGTATCCTTTCAAAGCACGTGTTGCCATTTTTTGGCTTCTGTAATTTTTACATTTAATTTATACAATACAAAATAATAACTAGCAAAGTTAACAGCACAAACACAACACACAACTATGACTGGCTATAACATCTAATTAAATATTCCATTGACTGATGATAACCAGCCAAACGGTTTTTCACCAGCTGTGATGTTATTTTTTTTTGCCTCAGTTAAAACCTTGGATATGCGTTTGGAGTTGACTTGCACTGTGGTATGGGTTTTTATAGCTTTTTCCTGCATGATGTTGACAGCATGCACTAACTTTCGATGTTGTGTCACGTGGTGGAAAACCCCTGCTGACATTTTAAAGCTTACTAGATATAAATTTACTTTTTCAAATAGTTTATAGTCAGTTGTAAAGCTCTGGTTTACTATTTCCTTTTTTTATAATTAATGTTACATCCTATTATTGACAAAACATTACATAAACACACATTGACAGCTAAATTTAGTTAAAATAATACTATTGGTTAATATATAACTACAAACACCAAGTTCTTAAACAAACACACCCATATTTACATCTACTATGAAGGACCTATTGTAGGGATCATTATATTCTTGACTCAGGCCTGAACACACTTGAAATGGTTGGGTTGTACTCACTTTTATGATTAATTTTAATAATACGACTGTTAGTATTATAATTAAGAGTCCTCCTGATTTTTCCAACAGGATCCACAGCATTCTGGATACTTTTACAGTATCATTGCCTGTTCCTATAGCTTAATGCCTACTATAATGCAAACAACAATGTTATTTTATTATGCTTAATTTACTGATTTTAACTGGGAAGTATGCACCCACTTATGCCTTTTTCCTTTATTAATTTAGATCACCATAGGATGAATTTTACTGGTAGTATAATACGGTTCTGTTCATTTAAATTTTAAGGCATGTGCTTTTGGAGTTACTTTCATATCCACCCAAAGATTAGGCCATTCTTCTGGTCCAGGTTGGACGGAAGTGCCCAGGTCTGGGATCCGCAGACCAATGTAATTTTTAGATGGTTTATTTCCAATAATGTCATTACATCTTTATGATCTTCATCTGCATTTAAACTTTTGACAACTTAAAACAAACCAGACAAATACACGAAAACCACACAATAAGCCAAACAACACAGAACAGACAAAACCATTTTTGCTGTGGTGGTAAAATAAAGCCCTGGCTTAGGTGATGGCAATGGTGAGGCTTCATGGTTTATCAGTCACCTTTGCTGCTGGGTTGAATTTTACGCTATAGCTTCTGCACAAGAAAACAAACACACACCAACCTGCCAAGGAAAACTCCTTGCAGTAAAATATTATTCATATTTATAAATTTACAATGCTGACGTGTTTTTCTTGTATATACATATTACATGATAAGGATTATTTACATTTATTTTACTGTTTGCAGTGGTTCATTGCACCATTTTGGCAATTGGAATGGGGACCTTTACAATTTCTTTTCAAATGTGAAATTAAGGGATGCCAATACCCTTCTTACAATTTAATTAAATTACCATTTTAAAAATACGTTGTTTTTTTTCAGGGACATTTTTTCGGTCAGAATTTTTACTTAGAAAGCTTTTTCCATAGTCTTATTGCTGGGACATGATTAAATCTTTAAGGTATTTGGATAAAACAATAGTATTGTTCCCATAAATATCAATTCCAAATTATAGCAGCATTTTTGTGCAAAGGAAATAACCAAAACGTTATATTAGCCAAATGTAATATCAGTAATCATTTTACCCTCCTGCTGTAGCTGCTGGAATGGCAGAGGATTGTGCTATACCAGGAGCTACAAGAGTTGTTACTGCAGTCAAAGGTTTGAAGTTTATTGTTAGTTTTCAGGTTTTTCTGTTAGCCCTCGAAACAGATTAAAATTGGGGAGTTACGCATATTAAACATCTACACAATCATTTCCTAGCTTAACAAACGATCTACTATAAGTTATAATTTTATTTTAGCCTCTAATAAATATTTACACTGCCTTTATGGGGGAAAGTTTGATTCCTCGTTTGAAACACTTGCCTATATTCTGCCACATTTAACTCTTTCTGCCTGTGCCTTAAGAAATGCCTTCATTTACTTGTTTTGATTAACCCTATTAATTACAGCAAGAGCCTTAATAGCTGGCACTGAGTTTTCAGAAACATCTTTTTTTTTTTCTTGCCTTAACAAGCTGTTAATACTTTCCTTTCTGGGATACCTACGCTATACCCACACTAGTTTTGGACATACCTCACTTTTCTTACTTTCTGTTACCCCTAAGGGCGCACACAGATTACTTTTAACAGTCCCTCTCTACCTTACATGTCCGCACAATTTCTGCAAAGCCACAAAACAGAACATGCGGGGCTCCAGTAGCGTAGCTCATTTCACCTGTGTTTCCTTTTATTTTGCTAGGCACCGGGGCACATAGGATTACAAAATCTGTTTTACATCCACTGTTCCTGACTTTTGACAGAGCCGGACCCTTTCTGCTTTTCCTTTACCTGTGTTTAAGCTCCCTGGAGTTGTGTCGCCTGTCAGAGAGCACATGCAGCACTGCTTGCACACTGTATTTCTTGCGAAGCTGCTCACTCACTAGACTCCTTAGACTTTTAGTTTTATTACAAACTTTACATAGTTTCCAGCACAGGGGGTAATTTTTTCTGCTGCTGACCTCTTATCAGACCAGCAATAAAAATGATTGTGTGTAAACACCTTGGACGATCTCTGAGACCAAATGACAGCTCTCTCGAGGTTGCTATGTTTCGTTCTGCTATAAAGCAGTCATTCCTAAAATCCCATTCTCGCTCTCTCCTCCGCTTATCTTTCTGTACTGCACGTTTCTCTAGCAATTTTCACTCCTTATTAACCAGTGAGTTTTCTAACTTTCCAGTATAAGATTGCTGTTGTAAATGATTTGGGGTACACCATAACCCCATTTGGGACCCAGCGCTGTTACAAAACATGCTGATCAAGGCTCCAGTGTCAATCAGCATTGGGGGGGGGGTCATATTTCCCATATCTCCCACTAAACCTTGCATGTTTGGGCACCCCTAGTAGTTGAAACAAATTTATCCTACTAGTCCCCCTGGGTGCTTGGAGTAAAGTATTCCTTCCCTACGGGGGATTGGGAGGTAGCGAAGGCTGTACCAACTGAGGTAGATCTGGCTGTGCCCCTCCTGCCTGCCCTTGCATCCATCAATCTCTGCACTGCTTTGCTCTCTAACTTTCCACGTGTTTGTTAACTCATTCCTCTTCTCCGTTGTTGTCTTTTGTCTAACAGTCACCTGCAAAGCTTTAACAGACAGTGAGGGGTTTTTTCAACTCCTGAACCTGTTTCTCTGCTTGCTTCTCTTTGATCTTCCTTGCTTGTCTTGATGTTTCTTCTATTGCTTTTTTAACTGCTTGCCAAAAAAGCCACACAGCAGCGCTGTGTTGCCTCGGAGCAGATGGCTTTTCACGTATACAATACTTTTCAAACTGATCTTCCAGGTGTGAGAGACAAGCATCCACCCTCCAGGATGAGGTCGCCCCTTCCATAATTTCTTTTTTGAGACTGGGCACTTCCTAATTCTGCACCCGATTGGAGGGTGATTCCTTCTCCAGAGTTAGATTTCCTCTTGAACATCTTCCCCGTTCCTGCACCCTCCCCGCTCTACCTTAGAGGGTACCAAGTTCCAACCCCAGTCAGTTTTCCCTTCTGGGATATACCCCTTTCCTAATACAAGGAGTCCTATAATCCTAATCCCCCTGCTGGGATATGCCCCTTTCTATCAAAGGAGTTCTGAAATCTTCATTCTTCCATAAAGGTCCTTTCAGTTGTCCTATATACCAGACAATAATTGCTCAGGTTGCCTGCTTTCTATGCAGGAGTCTTATTAGGAGGGACAAGGCAGCATGCCGGACTTACTGAGAGTCACAGGAGACTACCATTGCCCCTTTCGCATTCTCCAGCAAATAATGTTGGACATTAAACCACCACGTGGGTTCAGCAAACCAGGGTTTATTGCATAGTAGTGGGCAACTGAGTCAGACGATTTAGCAGCACACCACTCACACTAAGTCATCTATCTGCAGCTTGTGGAGTCACACTGCGATGGCCAGTCACAGGCTCCTTCAAGGTGATGTCCAGTCGAGAGGGGTCGCCGGCTCTCTCTCTCTCTCTCTCTCAACGTGCCGATAGGCTGGTGGTGGTGGTCAGGACACTTGTCAGGCTGGTTTTTCACTGCCTTTTCATTTTCTTTAGGGCAGAAGATTGGTGAAGAAACCTCCAGAAGTTTCATAGATGTCATAGACATTCGGGCTGGAAGGGACCCTGGAGGATCATCGAGTCCAGCCCCAGGGCCAGGAAGTCAGCTGGGGTCACTTCCCAGGCCCAATACCCTGCTCGCGGCTGCTGGGATCATGGCCAACATCAGTGGGAACAACGTGGAGGTGAATTTCCAGCGGGCCCATGGTAAGAGGGGGCGGTGGCTGGCGCAGGGACAGCTCTCTTGGTCAGCTGCCTGGGGTGCCAGGAAACACGGGGGTGTTGGGGCAGTGGGGCAGGAGAGCAAGAGCAGGAACCTGGGGAAGGGGCTGGGGAGGGGAGGGGGAGGAATGGAAAAGATCAGAACCAACTTGTAAGAGGCAGACAGCTGCTAGTCTCCACCCAGTGCTCCCCAGTATGCCACAATGCCTCCCAGTATGCGCCAGTGCCTGGCAGTATCCCCCAGTGCATCCCAGTCCCCCACTATGTTCCCCTATCACCATGTCCCTCCAGTGCCTCCCAGTATGCCACAGTGCCTCCCAGTGTCCGCCAGCTCATC
This sequence comes from Alligator sinensis, assembly GCF_000455745.1. NCBI lineage: Eukaryota > Metazoa > Chordata > Crocodylia > Alligatoridae > Alligator > Alligator sinensis. The sequence goes on from NW_005843442.1 coordinate 19,278, forward strand.
CAAGTCTGCTAAGTTCCCCTATCACTGTGTCCCCCGTTATTCTCCAATGCCTCCCAGTATGCCAAAGCTCCCTCCAGTTTCCCCCACTGTGTCCCAATCTTGTGCCAGGTTCCCCTGTCACCGCTGTGTCTGCCCAGTGCCTCCCATTATCCTCCAATGCGTCCCAGTCTCTTGCTAGTTGCTGCTTCCTGCAGTGCGTTGCCCCCTCTTCGTGAGACAGGAGATGGGGCCATGAGGCCGCGCAGGAAGAAGACGACGACCACCCTCATTAAGCTCCTCTGCCTGGGTGGAGTCTCTTGCACCGTGTGTACCTGGGGGCTGACGCAGTTTGGGCCTCCAGGGAGCAGCTTGGAGGGTTGAGCAAAAACCTCGCTTGTTTTGGGTATTGGGAGGGCAAATTGGTTTGCGAGTTTGCCTCCAGAAGATCAGGTTGGTCTGCAGGTAGAAAGAGTTGCCAAAGCAGGTTCAGGGTCAGTTTTGTAATGTCGGGTGCAGATCAGAAGCAGGCCGTCACAATCAGACCCGCATGGGACTCTAGTCATAGTCGTACTGATTGATGTGAGCAAATGCATTAGCTCTTATTTAAGTAGCCAAATTATTTACTGTTATTTTGCTATAACAGAGATATTCATGTGAAAATGCTTCAATAATTTGTAAGAACTAAAACAGCCTGGGAGAGAAGACCATGAAGGTAAAGAAGGAGCAGGACCAGCGCTGCACCCTGGGGAAGGACAGGAGGTACAAGACCCTCCCTCTTTCCCAGGGATATAAATCCCAGCGGACTGACGCCTTCCAAGTGCACCAGAGATCTGCTGCCGTCCAGCTCCAAAAGAGAGAAATAAATAGAAATTGCACCCATCCGAGGTCGTTGACTAGAGCAGGAAACCCGGCGTCTTGGGCGTGGGCTGTGGGGGAGTTTGGAGAACTCGGCCAGTTCAAGCAGACCTGGTGCCCGTCTGCGGCACCTCCCGCCTCTGCAGCCCCCGGCGGGATGGGGGTCTGCCCCGGGCTGTGGCGGGCAGGGCGCCGGACTGGGGGATCAACCTCTGCTCTTGGGTGTTAAGGGGCAAGCAAGTAAGGGCCTTTTTACACGTGCTCTGGGAGGGAGGGGGCACTTTAATGAATTAGAGTGGCTTCAAGAGCTGCTTTAAATAAAGCCCTGCAATGTCTTATGTATCAGCATCCTCCGCTTCAAAACCCCATGGTGGCGGGGCTCTAGTGGAAGCCGGTCAAACGAGCTTCAGTCGAAGTGCCTGGGGTGGGGGATGCTGATAAATGGGACGGGAGCGGGGGCTCGCTGGGGCATGCTAACGGGCACGCTGCAGCAGACGTGATTACTTGAGTCTGTTCTGACGTGCTGTAATTGCAGCGCATTGGCGCAGCCTCTGCACTTGTGTACAAGCGCCCTAAATGCTTGGGCTCTCGGCCTGCTTCTGCCTCCTTTCAGGTGGTCCCAGTTTCTCCCAGTCCCCCAAGCTGTCCGCAGTCCCCCAAGCTGCTGCTCCGCAGTTACCCCCAGCCCCTCCCACAGTTGCCCCCAGTTGCCCAAGCTGCCCTGAGTCCCCTGCCACCCCGCAGCTACGCCCAAGGGCCTGAACTCTCCAGCCCCCCTCTGTACTCACAGTGGAGGAGACGTGGTCTTCTCCTCCCACGTGGCCTTCTTCTCCAGTGGCCCTGACCCCCATCCCCCGCTCTCTGCTTGCCCCTGGCCCACGACGTAGTGCTGCTGGGGGCTTGGAAGGGGCAAGAGAGACAGCTGTGAATGATCCTGCTCTGGCGGGGGGCAGGGGTGGAGTGGGTGTGGGGGTGAAGGGGCCGGAGGTGGTGGGGAAGGGGCCAGGAGCTGGGGCTGGATGCGGGTGCGGGAAGGGCTGGGGTGTCCAGGCGGGGAGGAAGGGGAAGGTGCTTGGTGGGGGCTGCAGAGAGGGGCAGGATGCGGGGGATGGGTTTGGGGGGCTGAGGTGGAGGAGCAGCAGGAGGGGGGGTTGGGGTTGGGGAAGGGATCCCGAGCCTGGGGGAGAGGTTGGAAGTAGGGGTGCACCGATAGAGATGTTTTGGGCCGATACCGATGGCCGATTTTTTCCGAGCCATAAGCGGTTGATGCAGAGCTGATTGCCGATATGCAGCCCGGCAGCTTGGAGAGCGGTGTTGGGCTGGTAAGTCTGCTGTGGGGGGGGAGGGGTGCAGATTGAGGCCCCCACACTTAGGGCGGGAGTGGGGCTGGGGTGGCACGTGGGACGGAGCCCTGGGGAGGGGGGGGGGGCAGATGTCCGGGATCTGTGCACAGGACGAGGGCGGGCTGCCACTGCGGGCTGGGGCCAGGGAGTACCAGGCTCTTCCCGGCAGCTGGGGCTGAGCACGAGGCTGAAGTTTGTTGCTTATTCCCAGTTCCTTATTTTTGGTTCCTTATTCTGTTTCTTTTTCAAAGCTAAGCTCTACTGAAAAAAAAGCTGCTTATTCATGAATTACACGTCCTAAAGGGAGAGAATGTCATTAACTATGCATAATTACTAACTACTATGTAAAATAATATCCTGCATCAAATACAGAGCCTGATAAAGTCACAGGGCGTGTGATGGGGACAGGGTGTTGTGGCCACCAAAGAAGAGCCTGAACTAAGCAGGAGGTAGGTTTTCATGCTTGGAGCTGCCTGGCTTGGCCCCAGGGCTTCAGGGAGGGAGCCCGGAGAGGTGGGAGAAGCTTCATCCTTGGAGGTGTTTAGGGCCAGGCACGACGAAGCCCGGAGTGGGACGATGTAGTCACGGATGGCCCTGTTGTTTGTAGAGGGTTGCACTGGATGCGACCTCCTGAGGTCCCTTCCAGCCCTCACTGTCTGCGATCCTCTAAGGAGAAGAGCAGGCAGAAGCGATCCTGCACAGTGCACGGCAAGGGGAGACAAGGGACAGGAGGTGCAGGAGCACGCACAGCCCCGGACAATGGTCCTTGTTGGAGAAGCGCTTCGACAAGGGGGAGAGAGAGAGCCAGTTTGCCAGACCCAAAGCATCGGCAGTGAAAGCAAGCGCCCAGCAAGCACGTCTTCGCACTGTCCGTGGACGTCACCTTCCCTCCGTGGTCCCTGGGTTAGCGTCCTTATAAACCAAGGATATTCCTAACACTAGGGGCTACTAATGGCTAAATAATGCTGACACCTAACGATGCTCACACCCTGCAGTCCTGTCCTCCCGGGGGGCATCTCCTGCTGCTTTAGACCATCCCCGGCTCGGCCGCCCCAAGGAGCCTTTCTGGAGCTGCGTGGCAGAGGCCGACTGCCCCTTAGACATGTGAAGGGAAGGACAACTTGCAGGCCAGCCCCTGTCCCCTGGGTTGGGCACTGCTGAGGCTGGATGTTCAACGCGGGGCCTGATCCACAGCCAAGGCTGAGTTTGGGAAGGGTCATGAGTTAACCCATTGAGTTAACTAACCCATTGGTTGTGGTGCTTGGGCATCTCCTTTTAATCCTACTCCAACTTGCAGCCATTCGCACATCAATGTTGCTTGTCCAACTAAGGGATAATAAAGCATCGGAGAGGAGGAGGGACTGCGGCTCTGCATTGCTAGGGGGTTAGGATGCAATAGGACCCCCCTGAGACCCCTAAACACCATGGCAATCTCTGGTAGTGCCTTGGCTGGAGGACCTGGCCCAGTTGCCCCTGCCCAGCTACGCTTGAACCGGGCCTGGCTCAGGTGCTTTGTGACGCGCGTCCTCTCTGTCATCACATTGCCGCGACGATGGTGCTGGGGCAGAGACAAAAGCAGAGCCAAGGATTTGTCCTGGTCACTCTGTGGTCGACACGGCTGAGACTAGTTGAGTTAGTGGGCTCACACGTTGCATCGTAGTCGTGGTTGGGTTTTGTTCCTTAGTGCTCCGTTGTCTGTATTCTTAGTTATTAGTGTCAGTAGCACTAGCAGTGTTAGGAATTAGTCTTAGTTTTAGTGTAGTTAGTAGGTAGTTAGCACAGTTAGTTACTAGCATTATTAGGACCCAGTTGCCTGCCATGTTAATCATAACCCGCTTAGTTCCTAAGTCCCCTGGCCACAGGGACGTGGAGGAAAGGAGCAGCTCCCAGACCGCGCAGGTAAGAGACTTGCTGGGAGTTGTCTCACATCTGCTCCCCCTGGTTGCCAAGTCTTGCAATCTGAGTCCCTCTCTCCCCATTGCTGGAGTGTTTTTCTGATGCAGGACGTCGCCCCAAGCTCCCCCACAACCTTTTTTCGGGCCGTCTCGGCGCCTGGCCGCTGAATTCGCAGAGCTCTCCCTCGGGGAGCAGCGATGCCGCTCGCTCTTGCCTGCTCCTCCGCGAAGCAGACCAGGGGGACTTGGGTGTTGGGCCCTGGGTCGGCACTGAGCTGGACGAGCCCCTGCGGCTTTCCCACGTCCTGCCGGGGGCTTGCTTCTCGCCCGGGGGAGGTTGGTTTCTGCTAAGCGATCTGCCATGCTTCTGCAGCTCCCACCGGTGGAAGCCCAGCAAGGGACCGGAAATCCCCAGCCACCGCCCGCCAGCTCGAAGGGCACCATGAGAGCCCGCATGTACTGGGACCCCGCGGAGGAGGAGCTGCTCCGGTGCCAGGAGCCCTGGGACAAGACCCGAGTGAGTGCCCAGGAGGCATCCGCAGAGCCGGATCTGTTGCCAGCGGCTCTGCCATGCGGGCAGTTATAGTACAGTTGCTGAATGGCCGGACATCCTTGCCCCCAAGGGCAGAGGAGTCACCGAGGTCCCCGGGAGCCCCGAAAGGCCAGGCGAGAACTCCTCTGGCTGCAGTGTCTGGGCGTCTCCAAGTGCTTGAGCCTGCTGGGTTTTAGTGATGGGGAAACTGAGGCAGGGGCTGTCGGAGGGACTTGCCCAAGGGCACTCGGGGTGAGTGGCAGAGCCAGTGATGGAGCCTGGGAGATCTCCCTCCTGGGCCCGTACCCAGAGCACAAGACACAGGTGACCTGGGCCCAGTGCCCAGGAGCTGATGGTGCCCCAGTCCTCCCCTTTGCTGTGCCAGGCTGCAGTCACGGGCTCTGGGTACGATCCCTCCTGGGCCACGCAGCTGCCTGCCGGGGCCCGGAGCTGGCAGGCGGCTGCTGCCGATGACACAGAGGCTGGCAGGGGTTTGCCAGCACCTTAGCATCCTCCAAGTGGGGAGCGGGAGTCCTTTCCCGTCACGGCCCTGCGCTCAGGGCACTGTCCCATGTCCCCTGGCAGAGCATCAGTGACCTGGGCCACTTCCACAGGCTCCGCCAGAGCACCCAAGTGGCCCTGCGGGCGAGCCAGAGACTTGAAAAGAAGCTGAAGAGGGAGGAAAGGTTGCTGCTGCTCCTGGAGCCCAATCCTGCCGTCCTGGGGCAGCTGCAGGGAGTGAGGAGACAGGTAGGGCTGTGAGTAACCCGGCGTCTTTGGGGCTGGGAAGGGCTGTGGGGCTGGTGAGGGGTGGGGCTGGGGGCTGTTGGCCTGGTGGGTGCGTGTATCTGGTGGATTCTGCACACGCTGCAATTTGTGGCTGGGAGCGTGGCCCCCACGTGTGTCTTGGGGACGAGTGTGCACACATGGGTGATCAGGGATGCACACATGTCTCACAGCGGTGGTCAGCGGGTGAGACCCTATAGCAATACCCAGCATGTGTGCCTTGGAGGATGGGGCTCCGCCTGTCCCTGCATCGGGGCCCGCAGATGCCCAGCCTGTGCATCCGCAGGGCCACTTCGCACAGGGCCGCTCACCGCTCTGTGCCCTGATGCCCGCTTTGTTCCTTCCTCCGCCCGCAGCTCTTCCGGCTGGGCAGGGAGTGGAGGCAGCAAAGCATCCGGCTGCAGCAACTGGAGCTCGTTATCGGGAGGAGGGAACAGTGCCAGAAGAAATGCTCCCGGGACGAGGGGCAGCTGAGCATCAGGTCCGTGACAAGGAGTGGGGCATGCGTTCCCCGGGGCAGGGAAAGGCTCAGCACAGCTGCCTCTGAGAGCGGGGACCTGAGTGGTTTGGGACCTCGCCCTCTCTAGCGGCCCTGGTATCTTCTCTCCCTCCATTCCCAGTTGTGGGGAACGTTTCCTGCCCCCCTACAAGAGGGCTCCTCCCTCCTCAAGGCACCATCTGCCCCCCCAGATATATGATTATTAGCAGAGCCCCCCGGGAGGCTCATGAATAAGGTGATGTCCCTTGTCTTGCAGAGGAAGGAGCCAGAAGGACGCCTTCTCCACGGCTGGGCCCTCAGCATCCCTGAAAAAGTCAAGATTCCCTTCCCTTAAGCAATAAACAGCTAGTTAAAAATTCAACTGGCTGCAGTACTCCAGGTTTTGGCCCAGCACGAAGGCCCGGATCCATTGCACTTGTACAGGGACCAGACTTTGTTATTAAGAGCCTCTAGTATCGGGCGCGAGACTGGGAGAAAAGGGGTTGGCGAACGGCGGATGGAAAGGTGGTCAGTAATAGAGAAACTTGGGAAGACAGTCGAAAATGGATTAGGGCACGGCCAGGTCGGCTTCAAGCCCAACATGCACGAGCGCATGGAAAAGGGGAAGACGAGGAAAACTTTTGGAATCAGAAGGTAGACAGTAGACCTCGCCAAGTGCCCATCGGCGTGTCTGCTGTAACCTGTTCTTCCGCGCGATCCAGTGGGGACCCTCGGGTGCAGGAAAGCAAGAAATAATTGCCCAATGTCAGCAGTGGTCGCATGGAGGGGTAGAGGGAACCGTAACCAGGGGCAGCAGGTCGTGGAACAAGGGACCCGGTAAAGGAACGGGTGCCTAAGATGCCAATTAGTAAATGCTAAGCTGGGGGAGACACTCCCCCGATGTATCAAAGAAGGACCAGTCCACGGTCTGGGTTACAAATGGATTATATAGACGCACTTCCGGTGACTAAGGAAGGGTATAAATACTTGTTAGCAGTGGCGGATGCTTTTTCGGGAGGGGCTGAAGCCTTCCCGATGAAGGCACACACCGCAGGAGCTACGGCTAACGTGGTCTTCAAGGGAGTGTTCTCCAGGCATGGGACCCAGGCGATAACCAACTCAGACAGGGGACTGCACTTTGTGGGAGAAACTATGAAAGCCCTGACACAGGCTTTAGGGATACAACAGAAGCGGCGTGCGCCCTACCGTCCTCAGTCGTCCGGCCAGGTGGAGACAATGAGCCGAAGCGTTGAGGAAGGTTGTGTGTGCCAGCGGTAAGAAATGGGCTGAGAAGTCGCCCCTTCTTTTGGCAGCCGTTAGATCAGCCACCCGACTGAGACCACGTTTAACGCCTTATCACATTATATTTGGCCGTCCGATGGAGCCACGGATCAACCCGCTACAGCTCCGATCAGATGAAATTCAAGAAACAGGTGTAATCTCGTGGGTTAAACAGCTGCAAGAAGACAAGGTGGTGTATAAGCACAAACCAGAAGAAGCCCTGTTGAAAACCTGTGCTAAGATGCAAGGAAAGCACGAGGTTGCCCCCCAGCTATGGCAAGTAGGGGACCAGGTAATGTACCTGAAATACAGGAAACCCCGCCATAACCTACACACCAGATGGGAAGGTCCATATTGCATTGTTAACCTAGCTGGCCCGACGGCGTGCCAGATTGACACGGGACCCATGGGTATGTATATGGGTACACCGTGCTCAATTAAACAATATGGGATAACACCTCCCCCGGATGCGGGTTTGTCTTCTTATCTTTCAGGTTTTAGACGCCGAAGACATCGCTCTGCAGAGGCTCGGCAAGAGGTTCACCTTAAATAAGTAAGCCAGCATTAATCCTACTGTGCGATCACAACTGTTTTGTTTGGTTTGTGTGTTTTGTCTATGGTAGTGGTTGTTGGCAAGCTTAGAAGGATAGGGGAAGAGGAGAGAG
>NW_005843442.1:27122-30897 GCF_000455745.1 Alligator sinensis
TGTGTTGTTGCTTATATTGTAGAGAAACATGAAGATCTAGGAGGGGTTTATTTTCTGGATTGGACTTGCAATGGCGCAGGCGTGTGTGGGATACGAGTATCGACCTCAATATCAAATTGAGCCTGGGTCGATATGGGACACATAGAGCATGACATCCATTGTATAAGGTTCAGCATATCATGAAGTGTGCAAATGTGGTGCATGTGACTACCGAAGAAGCAGCAGGTGGCATGAAGACGACAGAAGACCGTGGTTGCTTTTGTAACCGAAGATAAGACAGTTCTGAAAGCCGACTCTTTCAGCTGGCCGCACAATATCCTCGATAAAGAGGAACCAGCTTCAAACCAGCTCCAACTGGTGAGATGAGGGGGCACTTGTGAAGTGCCGACCAAGCACTTCATGCCTGAAGAAGCATCTAGAAATGCTTCCAGGTCAGATGCCCCACTCCATCAATGGATAGGGACCGGCCATCCCTATCTACAGCGCCCTTGGGGTCGTGTGTGTGTCACCTGCGAGAATGTATGCACGTGTGCGTATGTGGTAAGGTAACACAACTCCTAATAAGCTAATGGTCTCTAATAAGTGTAAAACCCCAGTACCCTTAGCAATAAAGTACCCCGCTGAAAAGGGACTAATGTTTTGTCATTAGTCCCAGTGCTGGGTTACAAGGGCATGGGGCAGAGGGCCCAGGCTGAGAGAGGGGGCAGAGGGCGGGGGGCATGCTCTGAGGGATGAAATAAGGGACCCTCACACAAAAGACGGCCACTCGGTTCCTGGAGCAAAGGGGGCGTCGTTGGTCGGGATGATCCAGACAGGTGTTGAAAGCTGGGTTCATGATGAAAATGATGACGACGACACACTTAACTTTCTTGCTTCCCCCTTTCATGCTTTTAACTTGACTCCTTTGACAACTCCTTGCTTTTGGATCATCTCTCTGCAGTCGGCTTATTGTCCATATTTCATCCTGTCAGCACAGCCCTTTGTTCCACATCCCCATTATGAGCACACCTCTTAATTTGGCCTTTTTTCCGTTGTCTTACTTTAAGCATTGTCCATTGGTCTCCTTTATCACCTTTCATTAACAGATCCAATCATTTCATCCCTCTGATTCAGCCGATTAGCGCCAAGTTCACTTAAATTGAGCTAGTAACAAACCTATTGCTACGTTGTGTTAGAAAACCTTCTCGCAGTGATAGACAAAGGAAAGCAACATCACGCGAGCAACCTCAAGACCATGAGCTGCTTGCAAGACACAAGGCCCGGCATTGCTGCTCTAACATTGAACATTTGCTGTTCAGGATGGACGGCAACCGGAGCATGCGCCGCTGTATGCATCTTCAGGATGGTTGAGGTTTACAGATCCAACCAGATCACCCTTCATTGGATGGGTTTAGAAAGGATCTGCGCTTATTAGTAACGCGATATGGGCATGATCCATGGCAGCTCCACTCTTCTTCTTTGTGCTACGATTAGCGTTCGCTCTCGTCTAGTCTTTATGCAGATGGGACCTGCAGTAAACGCATTTGGGAGAACTACTACGTTTACTAGGAAAATATCTGATAGCCCACGTCTCCGTGCTGCTCATGGGTGTCTCTATCCTGAGCTGTCCCCCAGGTGATTTTTGCAGAAGGCGGTGACATGCAGTCTCTCAACTGTATTAGGAGGAGGGAAAGCCAGCATAGGTGTGCTGAAGGCTAGGGATACCGAACCCTTGGCTGGTAAATTGTCCCGAGTGACCCATCACTTGCAAGACATCAGAGCTCCTCTTCCCTCCTCTCCATCCAAAATCAGCATTCAGGATTGGTCGAGCGCAAAGTTACTCCCCAAGTGGAGAGACTTCAACGAGCCGAAACATCGATTAATGGGACGTGCTTGAGGTAAAATGCACATTAACGTGCTTTAATGCACTTTAGCCTACTTTAATGTGCATTAACACATCACTGCAAAACCGTGCTCAATAAAGGTGTTACCAAGTGCTGAAGCTGCTCAGGTCAGTCTGGTGGCCAGCCAGGCTGAGCCGAGCGATGGAGTCAGGTCTTGTTGGATGTGCCCAAAACTCCTTCTTGCAGGTGGAAGAGACCCAAAGCTTTGTCTTTGTGTTCATTCTTTATAGTGATCGTAGTCCATACCAGCCTATGGATTCAGTTGAGTCAGACACAAAGGTCATCCTCCTTGTCCTGTTGGCAGGCTGGAATTGTTAGGACATGATCTTCTGGCTTTGTGGTCTGCAATCTTCAAGGGGGTCGTTGCTTGCAGTCTTCAGCCATCAAGACTTTTTGCCTATTGCTTTTAATCGTATGTATTTTCTTGAGTTTTGCATTGCCTTAAGAAACTCCATTTTGTATTGCTCTGTAGCTTGACATAAGTTTTCGACCTGTGTATGCTGAATGGCTCAGAGTGTGTCTGTGGAAAAGGAAAACATCAGCTGGCAACTAGCTGAAGAAGGCAGAGAGATGAAAGACCAAGCAAGAAGAATCCGCCCCCAAACAGCAAGATCACAACGGCAATCAACCTTCAAGGAAGAACACAGCGACAACACAGCAAGAGCCCAGAGGACTGGGTGAATTGACAAGGCTATAAAAGATAGGGCGAGACGTATTGATTCTGGGCCTTGTTCTGCATGTCATCCTGGAGCATCGGTTCATCCGACGAGGTGGACCGGCAGGAGCCCGGTTTGCACTCGGGATCAAACGGCTGGCCACTAAGTTGATCCGAGCACCGATAAGACCAGTAACGTATACCACTGCAGAACAGAAATTGGGTTAGTGTGTGTGTGTGTGTATTAAGCGCTCAATCAATAAACTCGGCATCTTGCCTTATCTCGTCTCGTGATTTGAGCAATCGGCAATTTGTGTAACACGCCTGCCTCCCCACCCCTCCAGAGGGGGATTAAGGTGCGCTGGGGCGCTAGGCAAGCACAAAATCGGAGGCCTCCTCCCCCATGGGAGCTGGGCTTTAAGGTCCTGGTGGCAGGGCAGGCTGGGTGGACCCTGCTGGGCTGGGGGGCACATACCCACCTCTTCTCCCTGCTCCCCACCTGCGCTATGGCCCAATGTGCGCGCGCACAGGCGTGTGCACTCTCTGTACATGGACATGCGCGCACACGCATACACACAGGCACACAGAAACAGACAGGCACACATACACATGACCCACTGACAGACAGGCACAGAGAGGCACATGCTCACTCGCACACACCCACGTTCCCCTCCCACCCCGGCAGTCTCTCCCTGCACCCCCACTGGGGAAAGGACCCCGCTGGCAGCTCCAGGGGAGGGAACGTGAAGCCCCCAGCTTGAAACTTGTCGCCAAAGATGGGGGGCAGTTGAAGGGTCCGAGGCCGCTAGGTGGGTGGCAGGCAAGCGGGCAGGCAGGGGCGTTATGCGCATGCGCCAAACCAGCGCTGGCCCCCGAGAAGCAGCAGGCGTTATGCCTGGGAAGCACTGGGCGTTGTGCACATGCGTCAAGCCAGCGGTGCTCCCGAGGGAAGCAAGGGGCGTTATGCGCATGCGCCGAGTGAGCGGTTCCCCTCCCAGCGAAACACGGGCGTTGTGCGCGTGCGTCACGCTAGAGGCGCTCCCGAGGGAGTGCGCCGCCGTGCTCACACACAGTGACGGTGTCGTTTCGGTTGAAATAAAAAAGAGCGAAAAGTGGACGTCTTTGGTCACCCGGCGGGAGTTCTTCCCCCCAACTCCACCAGCGAGGGGAGGAGCATCCGGCTCCCCCGCGCCCGCGTCGCGCTTCCGTTGCGTCACGCCCGGCCCTGCCCGCAGTG
>NW_005843442.1:31164-32927 GCF_000455745.1 Alligator sinensis
GGGGGGGAGGTATTTCCTAACTGGAGAATTGAGAGTTTTGTATCCGTCCAGCTCGCCCGTTTACCCTTCCCCCTGCCCCCTCATTGTACCCAGCCCTGCCTCGCCCTTCCCTGCGTGGTCCCCTCTGACAAGCCCGCTTTACTTTTCACGAGTTACCGAGGCGGGCGGGGGTCTTTGCGGAGATGCGATATCTTTTCGTAGAGTTGGGGGGGAAAAACGCTCTTTGGAAGCTTTCAGGCACAAACGCCCTTCATCAGGAGCAGGGCAGTTATCTGGTGGTGTGACATGGTCCTCCGAGGTAGGAAAGAAGCTAATTTACAACAGGCAGGTCCGTGCAAATGCAGATGAGTGGAAGTTGGGAAGGAGAGCTAGGAGGGGAGGGAAATGTGTAACGGCATGCACGGGTCAGCTGGACATGGGTTACCTGGGGTTGCCAGATGTCAGGCTGGTTATAACGCGCCATAAATCCAATGTCTATGTTTAGTCTGTCATTGTTTGTATTCAGCAGGTGGACAAAGTGAAGTTCGTGGGCTCGCCTGCGAAAGGTGTTTTGCAGACTCCCTTGGAGGATTAGAACGGAGAGAGCGGTTGTCTTCTGGGCTGTGCGCACCCACGGGGCCTCGGGGGGGTTGTCTTGGAGAGATGTAGTGTGCGTTTGTTGTGCTGCACGGTTGTCGTTCGGTGTCTCCTACATATTTTCCGTCCGGGCATTCGGTGCACGGGATGAGATGTATGATGTTTCTGGAGGTGCAGGTGTAAGGTCCAGGAATAGTGATGGTTAACAAAAGGAAGATCCAATTTGGGCACCGCTGGCTCAGCCTTCTGAGGGGGCCGTCACTCTCTGGCCATGTCTGGCGTCTCCGCCGGGTAAGGGCTGTCCCTGGGCACTGCCTGCACGTTGATTAGCACTGGGATGGCAGTCATTTTATCTGTCCATCCAATCTACCCATGCAACCGCTAATCTTATCTGTCTGTTCTTCCACCCATCTGCTGATATATCCATCGATCTCGTCCATTTACCCTTTCCTTCATTTTATCAATCCCCCGCCCCCGCTCTTGTCCATCCATCCATTGTATCCAGGGGTGGGCAGTTATCTGGGCTGTGGGGCCACTTGAGCAGCTTTGGCAGGCACAAGCGTGCCCCCGCAACACTGCCCTGACAGCCCCTGTTTCCTGTGCAGCTGCCGAAGGGGTGCCCTTGCCCCGCTTACTCACCTCTGGCCGCTGCTGCCATTTCATTTGGTTACAGGGTGCGATGCATATCAGGAGAGGGGGAGGGGGAAAACCTGCCTTTTTCTGCGGCAAATGCCTTGCACTGACTTAGTGGGGCTGGTTGCAGCCGTGTGGGTCTAAGGACATGGGCACACAAGTTTCTTTGGGTAGACATGATATCTCTTATTAGACCAACTCAGATAGTTGGGAAAGTTGTTCTTTGCAAGCTTTCAGGCACAAACACCCTTCTTCAGGGACAGGGAGACTCTGGTGACTTACCTACTTATCTGTTATGATTCAGGGTTGGTGTTCATCAGGAACTGGGGAGAACCAGGCCTCCGGCACTCGCATGTCTCTCCCGGTCACTTCTGTGTGGGCACCAATCTCTCGGTCCTAGGGGAGGGATGGACAGTGATTTGGTCCATGGGCCACATAGGGTGTGTCGTGGGCCAGGTCAGCACCCCACTGACCCTGTGCAACAGTTCACCAAAACTGCTGAAGTGGCTCTGCTCCGTGCTCAGCTGGGCAGCTGGGATGGAGCTGCGTCGGGG
>NW_005843442.1:32958-37087 GCF_000455745.1 Alligator sinensis
GGGGGGGGGGGGGGGAGTGGCATTCGGGAGCAGCATGGGCGGTCAGGGCCGAGGCTAGGATCATGGGGCAGTGATGGTGTGGGACCAGGGCAGAGCCGTGATTCGCTGCCTGCATGTCCCTGAGGTGGCACCTGTTGCTTTAGATTTTCTGCTTAGCAGCACTTCTGCAGCTTGTTCCAGGCCCCTTGGAAATGGCCACGGCTGTCAACATGGGACAGTTCAGGGGTCTGTAGGAGAGACTTAGGGGGATGGGAGTAACTGTGGAGGCGGGGCAGGTTGAAGGTCTGGGGGTAACTGTTGGGGAGCAGTTGAGTGGGCTGCGGGTAATGGGCAACTGCAGGGATGTCCAGGGGGTGGGGGGGGGGGGGGGGGGGGGTTAAAGGGCGTAACGGGTGGGGGGCTGGCAGAGCAGCTAGAGAGCAGTATGGGGCTGGAGGCAGCTTGGCAGGCAAGGGGCCCACAGTAACCCTTCCCTTTGTGTCACTGCAGGAAGAGATGGACCTGAAGGTGCTGCAGTTCAAGAACAAGAAGCTGGCGGAGCGGTTGGAGCAGCGGCAGGCCTGTGAAGATGATCTGCGCGAGCGCATTGAGAAGCTGGAGAAACGTCAGGCTACTGATGACGCCACCCTGCTGATCGTGCATCGCTACTGGGGCCAGGTACCCCCCCCCCTCCCCCCAGGATCCTTGTCTTGGGGTTGTGGGGGGCTGTATCTAGGCCCAGACGCCTGGGTTTTGTTACGCCCCCACGGTGCTAAAGGGTAGCCAAAGCATAATCAACTCGGAGTTTAATGTGGAATACATCTCTCATAATTCAGCTTAACTAAAATCTAACCTTATTAACACAGAGAGAGACAGAAACATTTAGTCTCACCCAATCCCAGATGTTACTCTGCTTCACAGAAAAAGTGGCCAGTCAGTTCATCTGTGGGTAGTGGCTGTTTTTCAGTCCAGGTGTTGGACAATGACATACACCCAACTTCCTTGTTTCCACCCTTTTATGCTTTTTCTTTTGCCAACTCTGCATTTCTGGGTACTGTTGATTGGTGTCTTTGTGATCATCATACTGGTCATGTCCTTATATCCTATCAGTGTGTTTCTTTGCTCTAACCACACCATCACACGCTCACATTTTCATTTGGTCTTTTACTGGTGGCTTAATTTGGGCATGCCCAGGACTCCTTATTTGGTCTAGCCCTTAAAACCAGAAATTCCAAGGGCTCTGCAATTGGGCAGTGACCAATTGGTCCCCTCTTATAGCCAAGGATACTGGTTTTCCCTGATTAAAAAAAAAAAAGTCTCAGATTCTCTGATTAAAAAAAATTGCAGGTTCTCTGATTAAAAAACCCGGCCAATGGTCTGATTATAAACCTGCCCATTCTCTGATAAAAATCGTCTATTCTCTGATTAAAAACCCACCTATTCTAATATAATAAGAGCCTCTGTCTGTCTGTCCATAATGTTCTGGGCCAACTGCACATATGCTGCCAAGAAGTTGCACACTGCTAGGCTTCAAGGGCCCGGAGCATTCTGGACAGAGGGAGCTGGCGCACTGCCCTCCCCCCAGCAACAGCTGGCAGGGAGTGGTGCTGGTGGGGAAGAGGGGAGCAGGAAGGAAAAGGGGGGTGGGTTTCCAGTGGCAGTGCTGCCCCCCATCACTGCCCCCACCTCTGCTGTAGCCCCCTGGTGGCAACTGAGTGCAAACTTTCTCCCCCCTCCCCATTCCTGGGAGGCAGCAGGGGTGGTGGGTGGCAGTGCTCCATCCCCGCCTACCCCTCTCCCCTGTCATTCTTGATGGGCAATTGGCTAGTTCTCTGAATAAAAATAGCATATTCTGCGATTGGGTTCTTTCAGGAGACAGCATAGAGGGATGTATCGGGCCCTGGACGCCTGGGTTCTCTGGGCTGAGAGGCTCGAAGCCTGGACACCTGGGTTCTCTGGGGGGTGGGAGCAGGGGGGGCTGGCAGCTCGGATGCCTGGGTTCTCTGGGGAGTGGGGGGGCTGGGGGATGAGAGCAGGGGTGGTGGGGAGCCCAGGTGCCTGGGTTCCCTGACTCCCCCTGCCTCCCCGCCCCCAGCTGGACGAAAACGTGCAGGGGCTGCTGCGGCGCTGCGATGGGGACGGGATCCCTCCTGGCCCGGCTGAGCCTGTGGCCCCCACCCCCGAGGAACCCAGGCCTGAGCTCCCGGGGACCGAACTGGAGCCTGCCCCAGCCCCCGAGCCTGAGGGGCCTGACCGGAGAGGTGGGTGGGGCGGGGCTTGGGGTAAAGGAGGTATGGGTGGGATGTGCTGGGGGTGTGACCTAGTCAGAGTGGGTAGAGCTGAAGCAGCTGTGGGGGCTTAGGCAGAGTAGGTGGAGCCTATGGAGATGTTGGGGTTGGCTATGGGGTGTGACTGGAGGGGCAGGGCCTAATCAGTCTGGGTACAACCTAAACTGTGATAGGGTGGCAAAGGTGCATAGGCGGGACTTAGTAGATATGGGCGGGCCCTGCACAGCTATGCGGGGGTCTCTAATGGTATGACTGGGATCAGTTTGGGTGGGTGGGGCTTGGGGGCTGGCCTGGGTAGTAGGGGCCTAACCATCTATGGATAGGATTTGGCTAAATTGGTGGGGTTTAGCAGCCATGTGCATGCATTAGTAGGTGTGGGTCTGGCCCAGCAAGCTATGGGTAGGATTAGGCTGGATGGGTGAGGTTTAGGATCCGTGGGAGGGGTTTAGGATTCATGGGTGGGCTTTAGGAGCTGTGGGTGTGGCCTGCCTCCTCCCAGCACCCCCTGTCCATCCCGCAGGTCCTGCCGTGTGGGCTGGGGGCCCCCTGACAGGGCCGGCACTGGCCTTCGTGGCAGCGCTGGGGGCCAGTGGGCGGGAAGAGGTTGAGCTGCAGCTGCAGGGCCGTGTGGCCTTCTCCAAGGCTGCCGTGTCCCGCCTTGTGGCCAGCGCTGATACTGCCCACCGCCGCCTGCAGGAGCTGTGCCAGCGCATCCAGGCCTGCGGTGAGACCCCCCTGCTTGGAGACTGGGGTTCCCTGGGGTGGGGGGCTTGGGAGCCTGGGTGTCTGGGTTCGCTGGGAGTCCAGACACTGGGGTCCTATGGGAGTGGGCAAGCTGGGAACCTGGATTCCTGGGTTTTCTGGAGTAGGATGGGCTGGAAGTCCAGACCCATGGGTTCTCTGGGAGGGGTGGGATCTGGGGGACAAGACACGGGGAAGCTGGGAGCCCGGACGCCTGGGTTCTCAGACCCACCCCTTCTCCCCCTTCCCAGAGGAGTTGGAGCCGCCAGATGAGGGGCCAAAAAGCTCGAACCAGGACCTGATGAAGGAGAACCGGCGCCTGCAGGACCTGACCATGCAGCTGCAGGAGAAGCACCACCGCATCTCGCTGGAGGTGGGCCCTCGCGCCCATTCTCCACCCCAGAGCTGGCCACGTCTCGGCTGTACCCCAGGGGCCCCGTTCTGGGGTCTAGCTCACCCTGCCCCCCGCCTTTCCCCGGCAGTACGCGGAGCTGCAGGACAAGGTGATGTCCTCGGAGACCAAGGTGCTAGAGATGGAGACCACGGTGGAGGACCTGCAGTGGGACATTGAAAAGCTACGCAAGCGGGAGCAGAAGCTCAACAAGCACCTGGCTGAGGCCTTGGAGCAGGTGTGTGTGTGGGCGGGGTCCCTTCCCCTGGACACCTGGATTCCCCAGGAGGGCGGATGGGGAGCAGTGGGAGCTGGAAGCCCACATGCCTGGGTTCCCTACCAGGGGGGTGGGGGAAGCTTGGGAGCATTGGGGGCTGCATGGTTGGAACCCAGTTGTGTGGGTGGGGGGAAATCAGGGGGCAGTGAGTCTGACCCCTGGGTTCATGGCTGGGGGTGGGGGCGGTTTGTGGCCCTGTGCCCGGGAGACTCGCGGCTGCAGGGTATTGCAGGGAGTGACCCCAGCCCCCTGCCACAGCTGAGGTCGGGTCAGGGGGGTGGGGGGGAGGCTCTGTCCACTCATGCCCATGTCTTCCCCCTCCCCCCCCAGCTGAACTCAGGTTACTACGCCTCAGGCAGCTCTGGTGGCTTTCAGGGTGGGCAGATCACCCTCAGCATGCAGAAGGTATGGGGATGGTGGAGCAGGTTGTGGGGGGGTGTCTGTGGGATGGGG
>NW_005843442.1:37759-41450 GCF_000455745.1 Alligator sinensis
TGGACACCTGGGTTGTCTGGGGCGGGGGATGGGGGGGTCGGAGAAGGGGGGCTGGGAGCCTGGACGCCTGGGTCCCTGAGGCCACACAGCCCCCTGCACTCACGCGGCACAGGTGGCGCTGCGCTCGCTGCCCGAGGAGGCGGTGAAGGAGACGCTGGACTACAAGGTGCTGCAGTCGCAGTTCTCGCTGCTCTACAATGAGAGCCTGCAGGTGAAGACGCAGCTGGACGAGGCGCGCGCCCTGCTGCTCACCACCAAGAACTCCCACCTGCGGCACATCGAGCACATGGAGGTGGGCGGGGAAGGGCCAGGAGGGGCGGGGCTACAGTTTAAGTAAAGTGGGGGCACGTGATGGGTTGGGACTTCATTTGGAATAGGTGTGTGGCCAATGGGTTATAGCTGAGAGGGGTGGGGCTAAAGGATGGGGGGGGTGTCTATAGCTAGTAGAGGTGGGGCAGACATTGGGGTGGACCATTCTCCTGGTGGGGGGGAGGGGGCAGAGCTCACAGGGCAGCCCCAGGTGGGTGTGGTGAGAAATTGGAGAGCACCTACCCCTCTTCTATTGGAATGTATTATTCCTCCTGGATGACAGGGGTGGGCAGCTGCATTGGGGCGTACCATTCTCGGGGGGAGCTGGTATGGGTGGAGTGGGTGTTCCTATGGGAGCTACACCCTTGATATCGGAACATACCATTCTGGGTGGATGGTGTGGCGGTGTGTGACTGTGAGGTGTACCATTTCTCCCGGGGGGGGCTCTCTGGTGACCGCTCCCCCCATCAAGGTGGTATCTTCCGCGCAGAGTGACGAGCTGAACTTGCAGAAGAAGCTGCGTACAGAGGTGATCCAGCTGGAGGACACGCTGGCCCAGGTGCGCAAGGAGTACGAGATGCTGCGCATCGAGTTCGAGCAAAACTTGGCTGCCAACGAGCAGGCGGGTAAGAGACGTTTCCTCCCCCCATACCTGTGTGGTACAGCCCTGGGTTCCCCCTGCCCCCACACACCCGCATGGTACAGCCTGTGGTGTCTTATTTCCCCCCCTAGTACACGACCCTATGTGGTATAGCTTGCCATTTTTGCTTGCACGCCTATGTATGTATGGTCCCAGCTCCTCCCCAACCAGCCATATGATACACCCTAAGCTACCCCTCCCCGTCCACCATTGTGGTACAGTCTTCCTTCCTGTAGCCTATGGTATAGCTCTTGGTTCTTTTTTCTGCCCACATGGTATGGCCCCCCTCCTGCCCCCATCTATGTGGTACACCTCTAGGTACCACCTACACCACCCCATGGTATGGCCCTGAGTCCCAGCACACTTATGTAGTACAGTCCATACCCCAGCCAGGTGCTATGGCCCCAACTTTTTATTGTATTGCCCTGATTCCTGCCCCGTCCCTCACCTCCCAACACCATGGTATGGCCCTGGGTCCCTTCCCCCTACAATTCCCAGCCATGTGGTATGGCCTAGGTTCCCCCCCCACTTGGCAACATGGTATAGTCTTAGATTTTCCCACCCCCAGCCACATGGTATAGCCCTGGGGTGCTCCCTCCCGTTTAGACATACTCATGTGGTATGGTCCAACTTGCCCCCTTCTGTATTTTATATATTGTGGTACAGTCACATTCCACCCTTATGCTCTCTTGTGGTATGGCCCTAAGAGCTTCTTTAGTCTTTCTCCCCTGCAAGACCTCACTTGGTACATCCCTAGGCCCCCCGCTTGTGGTTGGGCCCTGAAAAGGTTATTTTCTGCTCTGCTCCCCTCCCCCGAAGGAGAAGCACTAGGTAGAGCCCTGTGTGCCCCTTTCACCTACCCATTTGGTACATCCCAGAGCTGTGATAGGGCTCTGGATCTCTTTCCCCTCCCCATGTGGTAGCTGTGGTATAGTCCTGGATGTCCATTTCCCACCCCCCCAATCACTTACATACCCACATGGTACAGCCCAGAACTGTAATGACCCTGGGTTCCCCCCTGCATTGTACATGCCATGTGGTGCAGTCCAGGCTTGGTATGATCCTGGGCCCTTGTATCTATATGGTACTGCCCAGAGTATCCCTGTGGTACAGTCCTGCTTCCTGCCCTTAGCACCAAAGTGGTACAGCCTGAAGGCTCCCCATGCATCTAGGTCCACATAGTACATCCTGGGGGGGGGCAAGTGCCTCACTGGATCATACCATGGCTGGGAGAGGGCCACAGCTGAGGTGGTGGGGGGCTTGGGGTTGTACCCCAGTAGAGGGAGAGGGCCCCTCTAGGTCATACCACAGTCAAGGGGAGGGTCCTTTGGGTCATACCACAGCTGAAGGGCGTGGGGGGTGCTTGGCTTATAGATTCATAGATGTTAGGGCCGGAAGGGACCTCAATAGATCATCGAGTCCGACCCCCTGCATAGGCAGGAAAGAGGGCCGGGGCTAGATGACCCCAGACCCCCAGGGTAGGGGAGAGCACCACCTCCCTTGGGAGCCCGTTCCAGACCGCGGCCACTCGAACTGTGAAGAAGTTCTTCCTAATGTCCAGTCTAAATCTGCTCTCTGCTAGCTTGTGGCCATTATTTCTTGTAACCCAGTTGAAGGGGGAGGGCCTCTAGGTCACACCACAGGTGAGGGCAGGCAAAACTCTGCAATGTTTTGCAGCTGGGGGGTGCCTTTGGACCAAACCACAACCCAGGGTGTAGGGAGGTCTTTCAGATTTGCACCACCGCTGGGAGGGAGGTGTGGGGGGGACAGTGGAAATTGTGGATCATACCATCAGAGCATGGGGGTGGGGGGGCAGGGACATTGTTCAACCCTGAACAGTGTGGTGGGGGGATGGGGCTAGACATGCTGTGAGCTTCCTCTGGGACAGTGCCCCAGCACAAACTGCTCCCCTGCCCCTCAGTCCAAGGCCGCGAGCTTTCTTCTAACAGTGCTCCCCTCACCCCCAGGACCAATCAACCGGGAGATGCGGCACCTAATCAGCAGCCTCCAGAACCACAACCACCAGCTCAAGGGCGATGTCCAGCGCTACAAGCGCAAACTGCGCGAGGTCCAGGCCGAGATCAACAAGGCAAGGCCCGCGGCGGGCAAAGGGAGGAGATTCAAGGCTTGTGGGGGGGCTGGTGGGGTATGTAGGGCTGGAGGGGGTCTCCCCCTGCTCCCCCCCCAGCCTGGGGGTTCTCCCACACCTTCCCATTCGCTCACCAGATCTCATCTGAGCCCTCCCCTCATCCTGGGAGGTCTCATGGGTTCCCATCAGCCCCTGGGGGAGTCTTCCTCCGCCATGAGCCTGTGGGTCTCCCATGCCTTTCCATCAGCCCTTGGGAGGATCTCTTCTCCTCCCACTAGCTTGGGCAGGATCTATACCTTCCCATCAGCCCCTGGGGGGTCTCGTATCTTCCCATCAGCCCTTGGAGGGTTTTATGGTTTCTCATCCTGGGGAGGGATCTCCCACATCTTCCCATCAGCCTGGGGGGGTGTCACACATTCCCATCAGTCCCGGTGGGGGTCTCACATGCTCTCTCCCCCTCACAGATCCGTATGCAGTCCAGCAGTTTCCCAGCAGCCCCGGCAGCCCCCGCCCCCACCCCAGGGGCTGAGGAGGGTGGGGGGCCAGCCCCAGCGCTGGGGGGGCCGGCCAAGGTGGAGGAGGAGGGGCTGGCGGGGAGCCAGCCTCCCTCCCAAGAGCCCAAGAAAGAGCCCAAGGAGGCGGGGCCAAAGAAG
>NW_005843442.1:41540-42554 GCF_000455745.1 Alligator sinensis
AACCCTCAAGGCCGGGGGGGGCCGGGAACGGGAGCGGGACAGGGCGCGCTCGCGGGACCGGGAGCGGGAGCGGGAGAAGGAGGCGGCAGCAGCAGCGGGGCGGGAGCGGGACCGGCCCAAGGGCCCCGACGACCCCAAGAAGAAGGACTCGGACGTGCTCAAGCAGCTGCGCGCCGAGCTCAAGTGAGCCGCTGGCGGGGACTCAGGCGCCTGGGAGGATGTGGGGGGGACCCAGGGGCCTGGAAGGTGTGTGGGGGACCTGGGTGTCCGGGAATAGGAGGCGGAGGGGTGTGGGGGACCCAAGCAACCAGGGAAGGGGCAGAGGGGCATGGCAGCTGGGGCACCCAGGGGAGGAGCCATAGCGGCTCGGGGACCCAGGCATCCGGGCCCTTTGCAGGAAGGCGCAGGAGAGCCAGAAGGAGATGAAGCTGCTGCTGGACATGTACAAGTCGGCGCCCAAGGAGCAGCGCGACAAGGTCCAGCTCATGGCCGCTGAGCGCAAGACCAAGGCTGAGGTCAGCCCAGCCCCGCCCCGCCCCTTGGGCCCCTAAGGCTGGTGGGAGGTCTGGGCTCCGCCCCTCCGCCCATGTGTGTGGGCAGCCCCTACCTGGTCCCGCCCTTTTGTTGATGTCACATGGGGGTCTGGACCTGCCCCTATGCTGATGACACCTATCGGGACCTTGGCTTACGTCATCTTGGCTTACGACGCGACGATGCCTGCAGTGCGATGCGGCGGCTAGTAAAGCAACCAGAACGCTGGCTTGCATCCATCGATGCTTCTCGAGCAAATCCCGGGACGTCATTCTCCCCCTGTACTCGGCCTTAGTGAGGCCGCAGCTGGAGTACTGCGTCCAGTTTTGGGCTCCTCAATTCAAAAAGGATGTGGAGAAGCTTGAGAGAGTGCAGAGAAGAGCCACGCGCGTGCTCAGAGGTCAGGGAAGCAGACCCTACGAGGGCCGGCTGAGAGCCCTGGGGCTCTTTAGCCTGGAGAAGCGCAGGCTCAGGGGTGATCTG